>NC_057796.1:135508339-135790788 GCF_018294505.1 Triticum aestivum
CGCCGCCCGCGGCCGCCGCCTCCGCCGGGGCGCCCCCGCCTCCCGTCACCGGCGCCGCCCCTCTTCCCCGGAGCGCCGCCTCCTCTCCTTCCTCTCCCGTCGCCGGCGAGCCCAACCTCGGCTGCAGCCCTCGATCCAGATCCACTGTACAGCCTACGGTTGACTTTCCCGAAGCCCGAAAATCTTCCAAGTTTTTTTCTGTTACAGCAAGTGCCCATGTTCATCATTGCATAACTCTCTGCATATAGCTCCCTTTCATGTGTGTAGTATGTCAAATTGTTCGCCTCATGATGCTCTTCATTTTGTTCAATTGCACCATGTTCATTAGAGACCATCTTGATGCCCAAATCTCTGGTGCAAGAGTGCTAGTTGGCCGCTGCAGGGATGGCAGAAAAGAAAGAAGCAATAAGGAAGAAGTCGTCAAGGAAGATCCGACTCGACTGCTCAGCAGTCGGCCCGAATCTCGGGGACTACACCCAGTGGGTGCGCTGACGCGCCCCCACGTGAGATAAAAGACGAAGCAGTTACCCCGGCTCTCAGATAGGTCAGCAGTCTTCTGGGTCAGCTCCCGAGCTTGGGAGTTGAAGGCAGCCGCGCGGAGGTTGTGGTAGTCCTGCAAGTCATGCAGAGGAGCGAATGAGAACAAGAATAGCAAAACAAGGCCCGCTAGGAAGTTCCAAGCCGCCTGCTCAGCAGCCGACTCAGAACTCGGGGACTACACCCAGTGGGTGCGCTGACGCGCCCCCACGGAAGAAACCAAGATCAAAAAAGCAAAGACAAGAAGACTAACCCGAATGGCCGCCCGCGTCGCAAGGAACTCGTCATTATATTTCCTCAGCGCCGCAGGATGGGCTTGAAGTCGGTTTCGGAGGTCCTGCACGGCCATGTTCACCACAGCCGTCCCTCCACCCGGTGTCCACCCCGAGCTGGCGCTGGCCGCCTCCATGTCCTGGGCCGACGAGCTGGAGCCCGCGGCCTTCTGCGGCTCCGACGCAGCCTTCCCCGCGGGCTGGCGCGATGGCGTCTGCACCACCAGATCAGTCCTCGCGGCCGGCTCGCCCCCGGCCGATTGCGCAGGCGGCAAGTTAGGCCGGCCGCCTTGGGTCGCCCCAGTCGGCGGGGCCGGTGCTGCCTCCCTCTCCGGGACGACGACGTCGTCCTCCCTCTCCAATCCCGGCTGGTCACCGCCGGCTTCTTCTGGCGGGGGCTCTGGGGCCTCAGGCGCCGCGACGCGCAGAGGGGTGACAAGCAAGGCCCCCTCCGCCATCGCCGCGGCCGCAGCCGCAGCCTCCGCTTGGGCCTTGGCCGCTGCATCGGCACGCGCCTTCGCCGCCTCCTCCTCCTGCGCCGCCTTGGCGGCGGCCGCCCTCAACTCCTCCGCCTCCCGCTCCTCCCGTGCCTCCCGCGTGTTTCGCTCCGTCGCCGCCTGAGGCTCGGCACGGGGGTCCACGCGGCGAGTGGTGCTCCCGGATCCTCCCGGCGATCCAACGACGGAGGCGGCAGCAACCCGCTCGAGCGACAGTGGAGCCCTGATTTTTTGAGAAAGGACAAGGATTCAGGAACTACCAGAGAAAAGAAGAAAGAATACACGAAGGAGTAAGGAGTATACACTTACGCCGACATCGTCTGCGGCTGCTTCACCGCCTTGCGGAAGCGGGCTGCCTTCGCGGCCGCCTCATCCCGCCTGGTCGCCGCTGCCCCGCCCTTGGGCTTCTTCGCCGACTGCCGAACAAGCCCGACGCGGCACGACGCTTCTGCCCGCCGCCCCGAGCAGACGGCGTGGCGGAGGAACCCGCGCCGTGGCCAGACGCCGGCTGGCGGCGTGGGACGACTTTTGCCTCGTCGTCATCCGGCCAGTCATCGAAGCTGACTCCAAGCCCGGAGCCGCCTTCCTCGCCGCCGGCTTGGCCGCCACCCGCCTCGGTGTTGTCATCCATGGCGGCCGCCCCCAAGTCGGGGTCCTCCAGGTCGTGCTCCGTCCGGTCAGGAAGGAATCGGCGCTCCGCCTCCGACCGGCCTGCAGGCCAAAGGAGAGGGCTCTGCCGAGACATGCCGACTGGTCAGAGTCGGCCAAAAGGAACTCGGCGACAAAACTAAGAGAAGAAAGGGAAAAGAGAGCATACCGTGGGCGGCGGATGTGCCCGGGAATATGGCTCCTTGCCAAACTGCCATTCTGCGGAGAGCTTGTAGTTCGCAAGGTAATTCACCATATGGGCCACCACGTCGTGCGGCATGTCCTTGGTGCACATCCGACTGGGATCGAGCTGGCCGCTCATCTGATAGATTAGGCGAGGGCGGTTCTGAAGTGGAAGCACCCGACGCGCGACGAAGGCGGCCAGCAAGTCGGACCCAGTCAGGCCCTCCGGCTGGATCATCACCCGCAGTCGGGCGACGGCCGCGGCTCCAGCCGGCGTCAGCGTCACGGCCCAATAGGACCACTGGGGCCGCCTACCCGCCGGCGGGCCGGTGACATAAGCCGGCAAGTTGACGTAGTCACCTTGCGGGGCGACGTTCTTCACATAGAAGTATGACTTCTGCCAGAGCTTCACCGACTGGATTAGCGTGATGACGGGGAAGGGGTTGTCGGCTGCCACCCTCCGCATCGCGATGAAGGCGCCACTCTGGGCCGGCACGCCTTGCATACGCGTGCCCAGCTTGGACTGGAAGAACTCCCCCCAGAGCTCGAGGGTGAGGAGAACGCCAAGATAGCCTTCGCACAAGGTGACGAAGGCGGACAGCAGCACCACCGTGTTCGGGGTGAGGTGGTGCGGCTGGAGTTGATAGAATTCGAGGAAGGAATGGAAGAAAGCACTCGCTGGCAAGCCGATGCCACGCAGGAAATGTGAGCGGAAGACCACCCTCTCGCCTTCCTCCGGCTCCGGCGTGATCTCTTTCTCAGGCGCGAGACGGACACGCACCTTATTCGCGCCGGGCAGCCGCCGCGTCTTGCGGAGGGACTCGACATGGTCCATATGGACGTTGGAGCCGTCCCAGTCCCCGCCGTACTGCATGGCAGCGTGAGGCCGACAAGAATGAGAGCGGCGGCGGGGAAAAGAATGGTGGGACGGCGCGGCGGCGAGGCGCTGCCGTGAGGGAAAGCAGGAGGAAGAAGATGGCGGAGAGGAGAGGAGCGTGCGAGCGTTTGCCGCTTCCACTCCTCCCCCTACTTATAGCCTCGTGCGGCGAAGCCAAGGAAGCGAGGCGTGGGGTGGGACGTGGGATTAACTGCACCCACTCCCCCACGTCCCGCGATTACTGCGCCCTAAAGACGTGCGGAAACCGCCGCTGGAAGACGTGCGGACGGCTTTGGGCCACAAAGAATCCGCGCCTGGGCCTAGGCGTAGGACTGGTGGGCCCTTGGCCTGCGGCGGCGTCTTGTCACGCGCGTGGGTTGGCAGGCTCTCTTCAGCTAGGGGATGCCACGTGGTTCGCAGGCGGCGAGCGGCCGGCCCGCAGCCCGGCGCACGCGCCAACAGACTCCCGCCTTCCGACTTTAAAAATCTCGCCAAGACGGCACGCCCAACCGGAGCCGGCTCCCAGCTGCTGGCTCGTCAAGATAAGAAGCTGCCTGAGCTTCTCGACCTCCACTCAACCTCGAAGCCCAATCAGCTTCGGGGACTACTGTCGGAGTAAATGGCCACGGGTAGCCTAACCGACTCCCCCTGGCTCTTCGAAAAATTATCAGGCCATTCAAGCCTTCAAGCATACAAAGCATAGGGCCGCCTTCCCCCGGCCGGCTATCCCCAGGGCCGACTCCCAGAAGGCGACCCAGTCTCAGAAAACCTCCCCCAAGAAAGATACGAGATAGCCGACTCCAGGAAGCCAGCCCCAAGAGGACCGACTCCCAGAAGCCGGCCATGAAGAAAGCCGACTCTCAGAAGCCGGCCAAGACTTCACCCACTAAGACTGTACCCACATAACGGTGATGGGATGGGGTGTGGCCGCAGTACAGCCCACTACCCCTGAATCTCGGAACAGGCATGGCCACAGGGCGCCGTACGGGCCAGCCATCCCCCGTCCGGCGCGGCACTGTAGCCATGTTGGCCCCGATGTCACCCACGACAGGTGCCAGAACGGCCCGTGGGCGGCGGGCCCCTTTGCCAGGGAGACATCTGGAGACGGCCCGGCCTCCTCTAGTCGGCCGGGGATGTGGCCGGCTCCAAACAACCAGCTACCTCCCTCCCTCGAAGCATGCGCCCAATTAAGGAGACAAGACGGGGTAAGGCTACAGTGAGAGCTCGCAAGGCGGCGACACTGTAGCCATGCTTACGTCGACAAAGCCCTCGTCATCGGAGGCGAGGCAACAGTAACCAGCCGCCGACAAAGCCCCCATGCGGTGGGGCCGGCGTGCCGGCCAAGAAGCCGGCAGCCGGCAGGACCCACTAGTCGGCGGGCCCCAATGACCGGCGGAGAAGCCGGCGAGCATAGACACTGATGGCTGGGACCCGCGCCCAGCTGGATTACCATTGTACCCCTGGGGGGTAGGCCTATATAAACCCCCCGGGACACCCATGCAAAGGGTTGGTCTCATAGAATTACACACACCACATAGAGAGAGGGAGAGCTAGCCTTACCCTTCTTCTCCCTCTAACCCGACAGCTCGAGGAGCACTTGTAGCTACTTGTCTTGATCTAGTGATCATGCAGAGACCCCGCAGAGCAGGACTAGGGGTGTTATCTCCACGGAGAGCCCCGAACCTGGGTAAGATTCGCCGACGTGCATGTCTTCGCCTCATCCCGTTTCCAGGCACCGGCGACGCCTTACTGGCTCCCACAATGATAAGCCACCCGTTGGCATATGTCGCACCTACCACCCGACAACTACATGCATATTTGGCTGGTGGAAAGTCTCTATGGTTATAGTTTTGTGAAAAGCCAATTTTTCCCTACAACAAAGGAATAAATTTTATTTTAACTATCATGGTAGTTGAAACATCATTGAGAAGGTTCCTCCAACTCAATCCCAATTAAAAAGTAATTATCAACCCAACATATTAAATTAGAGTGATGAGATACATGTGATAATCCAAGTACTAGATACTCAAGATGTGCATAACCGGGGACACGGCTAACCATGATTAGATTGTACACTCTGCAGAGGATTGCACACTTTTCCCCACAAGACTCGATCTCCTCCGTTGGATTTCTCGCACTACATGGTGTTTGAGAAACGGATGACCGAGACACAGTCTTTCAGAAGCATTAACTCTAACCCCGGGTAGACAGTACCAACCTACATCCCTCTACATCTGCTAGCCTACTACTGGAAGAGGTCATGCAACTTACACAACTATGCTAGAGCCCATAATAGCTTGTGGCTGCACACGGAAGTTTCTAGCATGAAATATCTCAGTTCCCTTTGAGCCTGGGTGGCGGACCTTAGGATTATCACGGGTACTCCGGGATATCCTAGGACAACACTGGATTCTTCAAGTGCCCGACAAGAAATCCACCCAGATGTGTATTAAAGTTGCCACCTTAAGTTGAACCATTAATTAACAATCTCACATCTGTCATGGATCCACTCACCCAAACCACGTCTACGAGCATAGCATAGCAATATAAGCAATACATAGAAGTAACTCCCAAGGGTTTGATAATAACAGGGCAATAGGTTCTACCTCACCAACTACTTCCCAATACCCACAAGTTAAACACATCCTAATCAGGCAGTGCTTGAGGATTGGAGCTAATGCATAAAAACTGGGTATAAAAAGAGTATGATCAATGTGTTACTTGCCTTGCTGATGATCCGCAAAACCTAGAGACTCGTAGTAGCACGCTTCGCACTCTGGGAATTCTATCGCAAACAAACAATAGCATACATAAGCAATCAAGCAATGCACGGGTAAAACTCAAATAAGAAGATCTAACCAGAAAGTTCAACTTAAGAACTCCGGTTTGCAAAAAGAATCAAATCAAACAGAGCAACGAAACTCAAACTACGAAAGAAACAAGATTCGTTTACTAATCTGGACTAAAGTCAAATTTTACAGTACCAAAATCTTGTTCAAGTTGGCTAAACAGAAAGAGCGCTTCGAGACGAAGATCTAGGCGCTTGAATAGCCTGATTCCGATAAATGAGAGAAAAGATAAACTAAAACAAAAAACGGATCAGAGATCGCGATCGAGAATAATCGCGAAAAACATGAGAAAAAGAAAAACTGACGAACAGGCTAACGAACGAACGTTCGTTGTCTGTGACTAATGATTGAAAACCGTTTGTTAAAACAAACGTACGGACGAACGTCCGCTAAATAAACTAAACCGAGAAAACCAACGAACCGATCTAAAAAACGTAACTAGGGTTTTAAAAAAACCGACGGTTTTTACCTAAACCGAAGAAAAACCAAACGGCAAGATTCGAACTCTGGCGCGGCTCCGGTGGCTTCCGGCGAGCGGGCGGCGGCGCGGGTGACGGCGGGGTGCAGTGCGGGGCGGCGGAGGGCGGCGCGGCAGCGGCTTGGCGGCGGCGTGCGGTAGTGGTGCGAGGTGGTGGGGCTGGCGGCGGCGGCGGCGACTTGGGGCTCCAAGGGGGCCCCGGGTCCGGCTTTTAAAGGGGGGAGGTGGCTTGCGGGAGGGGGCGAGGCCATGGCGGCGGCGGCGGCGGCTCGGACTCCCTCGAGGAGTCCGGATCAGAAACAACGGCGACGCGGGGCTGGCTGAGCCAGCTGGGCCGCGGCCCAGTTCGGTCCGGCGGGCTTTCTCTTTAAAAAAAACAGGTTCCGCCGAAAAGAAATCCTAGAAAAATAAATAAAAATCTAAAAATACCGAAACAAATTTTTGCCGTCTAAATGAAATATTTGGAACAAGGTGAACATTTTTTTGGCCTAAAATACAATTTTTGAAAAATGCATATTTTTCCTATGCAAATAAAATAGCAATAAAATCCGAATAAAAACAAATATTCGATTTTAACATTTTCCTTGAATATTTCATTTATTTTGGAGAAGTCATATTATCTCCTCTCTTATATTTTAATATGAAATATTTTCAGAGAGAAAAATAATTAAAACAAATAATCCTCGTTTCAATATTTGATAAAATTCAAATATGAAAACAGTGAAATCCCCAACTCTCTCCGAGGGTCCTTGAGTTGCTTAGAATTTCGAGGATCGTGAAACGAAATGCAAACAAAATATGTTGTGCATGAATGACCTATGTATAACATTTCGAATTGAAAATTTGGGATGTTACATATGGTATGCCTATGTTGTTCATCTTGGGTGGGAAACAAATAGTAAAGCAATCATCATCTGTCTTTTTATTAAATTAAAGCTATCATCAGCCTGCTATCATTATTTTTGGATCCATCCACTGGTTGTCACCATCACTCTATATTTCTACATGCTCTCCTTACATAATCTCACTATATTTTTTCCATATGCATGTCAGATATTGTACACAATCATGCTGAACATGTAGAGAAAAAGAGTAGAGTTTTGCGTGGCAATACAATGTCATGCAGACATTGCTCCATGGTGGGTTCAATGGAAAACCCTCCCCCCTCTCCAGATTGTAATCCCGAGGAAGATATTTGTTTTGAGGCGGATTGAGACGCAGCTGACCACTCCTATTTACCCCCAAGGTGTTTGCTCTAACTTGGCATGATGATGTTGGTCATATCATGCATATGTTGCCTTGCAGTGCCTACTTTCGACATCATGTATGTCATCTGCTTAGTTTAGACATGTTCTGTAATGCCACCTGTTTACTTTCTATATCATATATGGGAATTATGCAATAACATCTCTTTTAGCCAGCCATAATATATGTGAAATATGCAATGCCATCCTGTTTAACCAGGCATCACATATTTGAATGATATCATGCCCATCCTTTTCTTCATTACACTTCCATTTGTCAACAATGTTTGTACATTAAACTACTCTTCCTGTGAATCAGCCATTTGAGTGGGTAATGGAAAAATCTGGAGTGAAAACAAGGTCTTCAGAGCAGACAATGCTACCTGTCGAAGCAGATCTCTTGTTGGGTCCCGATAGCTCCTCAGAGATGGATTCAGGGACAGATGACCAGTCCTATTCCCCCACCAAGGTGTATGCTCTAACTTGGCACAGTTATACTGCTCATATCATGCATATGGTGTCTTGCATTGCATAGTTTAGACATCATATACACAATATTCAACACCATGATCTTAGTTCAGACATCATATATGCGAATGCCATCTGCTTAGCATATTAAACACATATGTGAATTAAATCATGTGATCCTGATTACTTAGATAACATGTATGTGAATTATGTCATGCGAACATGTTTACTAAAGACATAATATAATTATCTCCTGCCATCCTCTTTAGTTAGTCATCATATCTTCGAATTATGTCATGCTATGCTATCCAGTTTAGATAGACATCATATATGTGAAATTATGTCATGATATCCTTTTTAGTTAAACAATATACATGTCAACTATTTCATGCCCTCTTTTTCCCACACTATCTATCGCATCTGTCTCTCATACAATGTCTGTACATTCAACTATGTTTCCTGTTTATCAGCCATTTGAATTGGAGCGGGTGATGGCAGTATCTAGCGGAGTAAAAACATGGTCTTCAAATAAAACAGTGCTACCTCTTGGTTGTGATAGCACCCCGGTTGTACATGCACGAGAACCAGCCCTACCACACATACCCCAGACTCTCGCAGATTGTACCCCTGCTGCGATGTACAGAGAACCAGCTTCACCCAATCTAACCCCAACCCCAGCAGATAGTAACCCAGTTCCTGTTGACACTGCACCATCTCCACCATAGAGCTCCCAAACAAGAGCAGTTAGTAAGGCAGCTCCAGTGCCCAAAGCGCCTGTACTACCACGGTGAACCCCAACTCCACCAGTTAGTACACCTATTCATGTGGAGGAAGCAAAATAGGCCAGTCGTAGTTTAGCATCTATCGCATTTGATGTTGTTAAATCCTATGTGCGTATCTTCCCATCATGGAAATATTATACTGAAGATGAAGGAAAATGCCAGTTGCAAGTGTTTGTCCAGGAGTTATGTGTAAGTACTGTTATTCATGGAAATTATTTTGCTTTGTCCCATACATTCTACCTCCATGATGGTTATAATACAACAAATTTTCCCATTTTTCTCTATAGAGAAGAACCGATTTGGAAACTCACGATGAGGTAACCTGTGCTAATACCTCTTCTATCTTCAAGAATGCTTGGTGGCAGTATCAAAATTACCTGAAGAAAATGTACTTCACTGGCAAAGAAACTCATCAAATTCCCTTACGTTCTCCTGAGACACATTTACTTGGCGATGACTGGGACCGCCTTGTCCTGTACTGGACCCGAACCAAGAATGTGGTAAGGTCTATGAGCTCATTTTCTATCTTTAAGTACCATATTCTTGTGTCTTACTGTACTATGTTCATGTAGAACAAGTGCTTAAACCTGAAGGACAACTGTTCTCATTTAAGGTTCCATTGCTATCGTGCATAATGCTTTGCTCTTGTATCACTGTATTTACTCATACAAACTTATTTTTAAATTGAAGGATCCCATCGAAACTCCAGTGGCACAACAGGTATGTTTACGCACGTTTCTTTAACAGGTTTGCCCTTATAAATAGCTCTGTTGATTTCAATTTCAATTGTGTATACAGTTGACTTCTCATATCATGCACATTACTAGCATCACAATAGAGCCAATAGTGTTGTTGTTCATGTAGACCCGTGGTATCCATCTGAAATCTTGTTGTGTCGTGTAGTTTCCCACACTTTGTATTCTTTCAGTGCTGCTTTGTCTTGAACTGATATGATCTGAACCGTCTCTCTATTTTGATTTGGCAAGACAATGCAGTGACCATAGGACATAGATATATGTTTGTTTGATGCTTTTATTATGTACTACTTGGCAATAGAAGACTTGGTAGTTTAATCCTGTCCACCTTACTAATGAACTGGTTCACCGAAATGAGTTTCATATACTAGTACATGCTAAACCTGTTATGTGTCTGCTTGTTTCTTTTAGAATGGTGACAGAATATAGGGGAAGAGTGCCTTATTAAGCAATGGTAAAGGAATTAATGCAGATAAGGTTCAGGATAGTGAGACATCCTTGTTGGTCTCCAACAAAGCTGATAAAACAGCTAAGTAAAACTATCTTGAAGACAGTGAGACAACCAGAAAGTCCTGTCTTGGTTTAGTGTTCGAGTTACTGGCCACTACTGCTTGCACAAGCTATTCAAACTCACTGTCTTAATCAGTTTGGTTTCTTGAGTCTCAACTACAAGCTGAAAGACATCGATCAGCTGTGCTGCGACATGAAGCGTAAGGACTGCGGAAGTCCCTTGAGAATTCAGATGCATACTTTCTGGTGCAACAACAAGCGTTGGAGGATTTTAGCGTCAAACAGGACAAAGCTAATAAGGTTGCTAAGCTTATTGCCAGCATGGTGGATACCCAGGATAACGTTTCTTGAGCTCTTTTGAAGTTGTTTCAGTTATGGACTTGTTTTGCTACCGTGTTTATTTGCATTGGTGGCAAATTTAGACGGCCAGTGTATGTAATATCCTCCTTTATGCCCTATATTTGCATTGGTGGCGAACTTTGAAGCCCAGTGGACGTAATATGTGTAATAGCCATAATAGCCTAGCGTTAGTTGCTTGCTTATTTATTTCCTTATTGTCTTGTTTAGTTGTTTGCTTGTAGTCACTGTAGTTCTTTTTCTGCGTTTTTCTAGTGGCCACAATAACCATGGCAACACACAGACTGTTGTGACCATGGTCCTACTACCTGCTGTAGTGACCATGGCCCTCCACGAGCTATACGATCCATGGGCCTTCTACGGGCCATAGGATCCATGGGCCTTCTATGTGCCGTCTCATCTATGGGCCTTCTACGGGCCGTATAATCGTTTCGCCAAACAAGGCTATTCGTCGACCAATAACGGACCGCAAAATGGGCCGTAAATGGGCTAGAGTGGAAATCGTCTGTTTTATGGCCCGACCATAATGGGCCGTTAATAGGCCGTATTTGATGACACTATGAAAACAACTCAATGGGTTAATGGGCCACAAACAGGCCGACTGTAACCACAGGCTGAATTTGGCCCACAAGCGGAACAGGCCAGTAACGGACCATAAGTAATCGAATTCTGGAAATGAGCCCAAGAATAAATGGGCACTTAGAAGGCCAAAAGTTAACACAGGCTAGAAACGGCCGACGGACTAATGGGCCATTAATGGGTATAAAGAGATACACTGTTCATTACGGGCTAGTTTCACCACAGGTCGTTAATGGGCCAAGAGTTACAAAGGGCCTCATATGGGCCGAAAGACGTCATGGGCCATACATGGGCCGAAAGTTACAACTGGCTGGAATCATATTGGACGGCCCAGATGACGCTACTGGGCTTAATTCGGATAAGCCGTAACAGGCCGTGACTTAGCGGGCTATAAATGGGTAGATGCGAACAGGCCGTTAACAGGCTTTCCATGGGCCGACCCGCTACCTTTTGACCAAGGCAAACGGGCCGACCTTTTCACCGGAATTGGCCGCTGTTGGTCCGTCCCACGTGTCGACGTATCATAGGCGCCTTCGGGCCAATGAGTGGATGACATCTCTCCCGACAATGAGCTGACACGTGGTTCCTCTCGCCATTCAAAATTTTACACGTGGAAAATCCCCATTGGTCCGGGCTGTTAACGGGTTATCAAATCCAAACCGGAACCCGATAGCTTAATGGTGACCCGTTATGGTGGATGCCACATGTCAGTTACCCTTGACGAAAGCACTTCTATGACGCGTGATTTATCGTCATGGAAGTGGACACTTCCGTGATGATAATTTTGGTAATGTCATGGAACACTTCTACGACAGCACAGGTATGACTATCTTGTTTCTGTCATAAAATTGTCATGGATGTAGATGCATGACAGAAAACGTGACCTACTATGACAAACATGTATCATCATAGAAGTGTTTTTTTGTAGTGTTTGTATGTTTCTATGGATGAAAGTAACAAAAGAACCGATATGCTTAGAGCTAAAAGAGAATTTTTTTTAAAGCATTTTCTAGTGATTGCTTTCACAAGAATTTTGAAGATCTTAAAATGATTGGTGTTTCTTCTATTGCTTCTTTGTTTACTAAAATTAAGATTGATTAAAAAGGGATCAAAGAAGAGTTAACTTTAGGTAGAAGGTGTCACGATAATTTGGAGGGTGAATATATTGTTGAGAAAATTGATAAAAGTGGGTTTGGAGAGGTCAAAACTTTAACTAGTGATGTGCCCACTCTTTTGGTTACAAAGACTTTAATTATGATAATTACTCTTTTATTGATTGTATTTCTTTGTTGCACTCCATGATAAATTCACCCCATGCTTATGAACAAAATAAAGCTTTTACTAAACATATTGTCGATGCTATGATGTAAGCTTTGGAAGAAAAGTTGGAATTAGATATTTCAATTCCTAGAAAATTACATGATGAATGGGAACCTACCATCAAAGTCAAGATAAAAAATTATGAGGTATTTGCTTTGTGTGACTTGGGTGCTAGTGTTTCTACAATTCCGAAATCTTTATCTGATGTTCTTAGTCTTGCTCTTTAAATTTGCACTTAGCGGATTCTACTATTAAAAAGCCTATGGGAAGAATTAATGATGTTCTTATTCCTGAAAATAGTAATTATGTGCCCATAGATTTTATTGTTCTTGATATTGATTGCAATCCGTCTTGTCCAATTATACTTGGTAGACAGTTCTTACATATTATTGGTGTCGTGTTGGATATGAAAGAAGCCAATATTAAATTTCAATTTCCACTAAGGAAGGGTATGGAACACTTCCCTAGAACAAGAATTAAGCCATCATATGAATCAATAATAAGGGCATCTTATGGATCTGAAACCAAATATGACAATACTTGAATCTTTGCCTTATGCCTAGCTAGGGGCGTAAAACGATAGCGCTTGTTGGGAGGCAACCCAATGAATAAAATTTATTTTTGTATTTTTTCTTTTTGTTCTTGAGTGTTTGCACAATTATGCTACTGTTATGATTATGTTTTTATGTTTTAATTAGTGTTTGTGCCAAGCAAAGCCTTTGGGATCATGTTGGGTGATAGTTGCTTTGATCTTGTTGGAAAACAGAAACTTTTGCGTCCAGTAAAATAATTTTTAAAAATCGCAGAAGCGACGCAAATTTGCGAATTTTTTACACAAGATTGATATACAAATTGCCCAAGTTGTCCTAATTTTTCAGAATTTTTGGAGTTATAGAAGTATTCGAAGTTTTCACATTACTACAGACTATTCTGTTTTTGACAAATTCTGTTTTCTTTGTGTTGTGTGCTTATTTTGATGAATCTATGGACTCTATCGGGGGGTTTGAGCCATGGCAAAGTTGGAATACATTAGATATAATGCAAAAACAAAATATCAATGGGTTTGCAACAGTACTTATAGTAGCGATTTGCTTTGTTATACTAATGGATCACACGAAGGTTTTGTTGAGTTTTGTGTGGTTGGAGTTTTCATGTTTTGGGTCAGATTACGATGGATGAAGGAATAAGGAGTAAGAAGAGCCTAAGCTTGGGGATTCCCATGGCATCCCAAGCTATTTTCTAAAGATAAGCAAGCAACTAAGATTGGGGATGCCCGAGTGGCATCCCCTCTATCTTCTAATGACCATCGGTATTTTACTTGGAGCTATATTTTTATTCGTCACATATCATGAGTTTTGCTTGGAGCGTCTTGTATGATATGAGTCTTTGTTTTTTTTTGTGTCATGTATCCTTGTTGGACACACCTATTTGAGAGAGGCAAAATTATGCTGTGACTTGTTAGAATTGCTATCTATGCTTCACTTAAATCTTTATGAGCTATGGAATTGCTCTAGTGCTTCACTTATATATTTTTTAGCACGGTGTGCTTTAGTATTTTTTAAGAAATTCTCTCCTGCTTCACTTAAATTATTTTGAGAGAAGAAAATTTTATGCTCATGTTCTTCACTTAGATTTGTTTGAGCTGTCAAAAGCAACATATGAAATTAGTCCCAAAGTGATAGATATTCAAGAGGGATATAATAAAAACTTTCATGAAGATCATTGCACAAAATAAACTTGATTCCTTGTAATAGTTTTGCGGTATGATGATATAATATGTGTCGGTGTACAAAATTAGGGGCTCTCCTTTTTACCCCTCTACTTGTGCACGGGCAGTCAGAGCCGCGCCTGCGGACACACTTAGCAGGGAAAAGGAAGGGAACAGAAGCACAAGACGGCCAAAGCAATGCCAGGACTGAGACACAAAAAGCAAGAGGGCGAGGCGGACTCCCCCGGCAAGACCCTTGCCGGGGCGGCCTCCGCGGCCCCGGCAAGAGCCTTGCCGGGGCAACTTGCCCAATGCCCACAGAGAGAGCCACCCTTGAGCCCAAGGGTTCCAGACGCCAACAACCACATTTGGAACCCAGGCTCGGGAGGCACCTCCGTGGTCCCATGCAGATCTTCGTCAAGATCATAAACACACAAGATCAGATGAGGACCAGAAGACGACGATCCTCGGCGGGATCCTAGCCGAGGAAATCCACGAGACCCCCGGGAAGATCATTGCCGGGGACGATCGCGATGCCACGGCAAGACCCTTGCCGGGGCCCCGGCAAGGCCCTTGCCGAAGACACCTACGAGGCCGGAGCCAGGCCCGCGTGTGCCAAGACTCCACCGCCGTTCCCATACAGCTGCCAGCCTAACCAGCAGAGCAGGCACCTGCGTGGCGACATGCGGCTTCCAGGCCAACTCAGCAAACACCTGCGTGGCGGCATGCAGATCTTCATGAAGACCCTACCACCACGCCATCTCAGCAGCCTGCCAGCCTACGTGGCACTGCATGCCTCGTTGGCTTGGACACATGTCGGAGCAAGACGGAGCAGCGACGGACGGGACGGGCGTCGTTCCCGCCCCCGATAAAGCAATGGGACACCTATGGAGCGCATTTAATCGTCTTGTCCCATAATGACAGGCGATAAGTTTGTACACTGTAGACCTTTCCACCTCCTGTGTGCAACTGTGGCGACCCCTTTTGTCTATAAAAGGAGGCCCGAGGCGTCCAGGAGAGGGATTCGGATCTTTTTGACTAGACACGCACCATAGCTAGTTCGAGAACTCAAGAACACTCAAATACATACACCAAAGCAGGACTAGGGTATTACACATCTGTGCGGCCTGAACCTGGGTAAACAATCTTTGTGCTAGCTACCAGACCCGCTCTTTGCACAACCCCGCGCCCGCCAACCATAGAAGGGATCCCAGTGATCCCATAGGTGTCATTTCCACCGACATCTTTGGCGCGCTAGGTAGGGGCGCATTTGTGGAAATCTGGTCTGGTTAGAGCAGCGGCTTCATCGTGGTCGTCACTCCAAGGAAGAAGACGACCAAACGGGCGGCGGAGCCTGCGGATGCGGTGAACGCCCGCGCAACGGCAGAAAAGCTAAGTCACGCGAAATCTTGGTTATTCTCACTTATATAAGGCTGTTCTCCCCGAGAGATCTCGTTCTTTGTACGGGAAACCTGCACGCGATGGGACCCTTCCGCTGTAGGCAACGCCCTTGTTTCTGTCTCGAGCCCGTTCGATAGTTCATGCGGCTGCGCCGGCGGCGGCGAGGTGGCCTACCCGTTGCCAGTTGCGCTCTTGTCCTGCCTCGAGTCTGCTCGACAGTTCAAGCGACCGCGCTAGCGACGGCAAGGTGGCTCGCCCGGCAGCAAGCACCCTTCCGGCAGGGTGCTAAGGATCCGTCCTTAAAGCACCACGGCATGGGTTTACGCGCCGGCAGCCTTATCTCGCCAAGCGTAGGGTACGAACATACGAAGAAAGATCTAACGGGGAGATAGCATGCATGATATTAAAGTACTGTAGAGTTATATTACATCAATTGTTGTTGCAGTTCTAACTAAAGATAAAAATTGTCTTGGTCATGAACCTACAACGGCGATGAAGAACGGGGTGCCTAGTCCCGGCGCTGGCCCTCTACCCTCTGGATTCCGTCGATGCGGCTGATGATGGGCCTGATATGCTGCTCTTGTGCCGCGAGGTCCGCATCCTCCGGCAAGCTCTCCAGCGCGGCGTCGAAGTTGAGGTTGGGGTTCCAGTATGCCACCTTGGTGAGAACCTTGGTCATGGCACCCCGGCAGAGCTTCTGGGCCTCATCAGCCAGCGAGGCCGCCCTGTTAGAGCGAACTGCTCCAGGGCTCCGAGAACACCCTCGAAGAACAGGGTCAGCTTGGCGTTGGGACTCGCGTTCTGCTCCGAGGCGTACCTTACGTTTGGCAACCCCATGGCCGCCATCTTCATGGTGATCCTGCCGGCGACGTCGCCGAGGCAGCTGATCCAAAGGTTTTCGCCCTTCACGAAATCTGCATGGTTGGCGGCCTTGTTCCTCCGCAGCTGCCTTTCCTTCTCCAGATCCTTGGTCAGGGCCTCCTCCCAGGCCCTGACCTCCGAAAGCGTCTCCTCAAGACCCTCTAGCTTCAGCTTCAGGTCTTTGATGGAGTCGTTGGCCTTGGAGAGCTGCTCGGTCTTGCCGAGGACTGCGCCCTGCGCCTCCACCAGAGCACCATTGAGCGTGTCCTTCTCCTTTGCCAACTTCAGGGCCTGATCCTTCAGCCCGTCCCGCTCCACCTCCAGCTCTTTCACCTTGCCGGCATGGACCAGAGCTTGGGCATTGTGCGCCTCCTTGTGCCTCGGCTCCAGCTCCTGGGTCCGCTGCATGACAAGTTTCTCCACCTCCTCATCCTTGCCGCGGAGTGTTGCGGCGAGCTTCTCCTCACGAGCGGCAAGGTCCTCCTCCTGGGAGTTTAGCTCGGCCTGGTGCTGGTGCCGAGCGGTCTCGTCCTTGGCGGCTTGCTCCCTCGCCAGCTCCTGGGCCTTCTTGATGTCGACCTGCTTCATGACAAGCTCCATCTTGCGCTCGGCCAGCACATCCTGGGTGGCCTTCAGATCCTTGTGGGCCTCGCGGAACCAAGCCCACGTCTCGGCGACGCGCTCCTTGAGGTCCGCCTCCGCCTTGTCCACCAACGCCATCCTGGCCTTGGCCTTGGCCAGGCGGGCGCGATGAAGCGCCTGGAGCTTCTAGAAGTTGGCGCTCATGGCCTGGAGGAGCCGCTCTTCCTGGGAACCGCCGCCACCGGCGCTCGGTTTGTCAACAACTTCAAGCCTGGCAGCAGCGAGCACCTTGTCATCGAACACCTCCCCCTCGGTGGGCACCCCGGTGCTCGCCGCCCCTGGGAGGTGGATGAACAGGTCATCGCTCACCTTCAGGTACCTGCCAGAGCCAGAGGTGGCAGAGGAGGAAGGTTGGTTGTTGACCGCTCCCACCTCGGCAGCGGCCTTGCCGGCCTCCCCGGCGGGCCCCTTGTCGGCCTCCTCGGCAGCGGCCTTGCCAGTCTCCTTAGTAGACCCCTTGGCGGCCTCTTCAGCGGCAGTCTTGGCGGCCTCCTCAGCAACGATCTTGTCAGCCTCGGTCGCAGCATCCCTGGCGACCTCCTCGATGACAGTGTCAACGTCCTCCGGGTCCGCCGGGGAAAGATCTGGACGCCGAGAAGGGGAATGAGGCAAGGCCAAGACCAAGATTAAAAAAAGAGAAGAACGGGCAGGGACAGAAGGCAAATAACTCACTTGTGCCAGGCTAGGAAGAAGTGGCCCCCTCCCCACCAACGTTCGGTACCGGGACGGAGCCGCCGGCACCCGGGTCCTCCTCCTCCTCCTCTGTGCGCATGGGCTTGGTGCTTGGCGCCCTTACCGGGGACGCCCCTCGGGGCGGCGTGGTTGATGGGGGCGGCGTGTTGGGGGTGGCCCTCAGTTGCTCCTCCTGTTGGCGTCCTCCTCCTACAACCATGGCAAGGTCAGCGCCAAGAAATCATACCGCAACACATGTCGTTAGGGGGTGAGTGATGAACGCACGCTAGGGGCTATGCCGGGGGCTGCTATCTGGGCTGGTCTCCACCACCACCGGCATGCCCGAGGTACACGCCGGGGGCTGGCGCCTGTCGAGGCCCTGGCCCTCTTCGCCACCCTCTGGGCTAGCATCTCGACATCCCTGCAAAAATAAAAACAAGTCAAGAAAGGCGGCACGATTTGAGGGGACAGGGATGACAGAAGACAAGATACTTACTCATCCTCCGCCTCCTCTTCCACTGCCTTCCTCTTCCTCCTCGGGCCCAGGGACCCAAGGTCGAAGACGACCTCCGTGTCGACATCCGCGGGAGGAGGGGAAGCGGGTGGAGTCTGAGGGTGTTTGGACGAAGAAGAGGCTGTCGCTTTCCTCTTCGCCACCGCGACCTTCACCACCTTCTTCGCCGCCGCGACCCTCGTCAGGCGCACGGACTCCCCCTGGATCTCTTGCCGCTGCCCAGTCCTGCCGGGCTGGACCGGCTCGCCAGAGGTGGCCCGCCGCAGGACGCGCCTTCTCTCCAAGGCCGGAGGGTCGTCAGCTTCGGTCGACTCGTCGACCACGTCTTCAATGAGAGGGGCCCCGGTGTCAGCGTTGCTGGCCTCCCCAGCGGACTGCACCCACCCGGCAAGCTCCTTCTCCTCCGCGGCTGCCTCGGCCTCGTCCTCCACGTGGCCGGTGCTGCCAGCCTCCTTGGCGAGCTCCGCCTCCGCCGCCCTGGCGTTGATGTAGTCCAGCTCCACTTGGCTGGTGTCCTGGATGAGCAATGGCTCGGCATGGACGTACTTCTCCGACAGCTTGTCAAAGAACTCCTGCACCTGATCCTCCCCCGGCTCGGCCAAGTTTGGGTCGACCCCGTGTGCGTTGAAGTCCGGCATCATGGTGATGATGTCGTTTCGGCGAGAGTTGTTGCTTAGCGGGACCACTCCCGCCGGCAGCCCAAACAAGGGCCCCTTGACGACCTTGCCGGCCTTCGCGGCCTTGCCGTACCTATCGGCCTTGCCGTCGCAGCGCACGTCGTGCTGAAAAAGCCTCTAGCACAAGTGGGCATGCCTGATCACCGTGAGGTTGTGGTCCAAGCCAGGGCAAAGCCTCATGATGTCGGTTGCGTTCATAAAGAGCCAGGCCGGCCTCCCCTTGTTGTGCAGTGGAGCGATTCAGTGGCGGATGAAATCCGCCCCAATCATCTCAAGGGTGAGCCCGGCCATGGTGAGGCGATGAATCCTGGTGGTGGCGACCATGAGCTTCTCATCATTGGCGTCGACATTGCTCCAATCATCTCTTCGAACCGGCAGCGCCTGGCGAACCCGGCAAATTCCTGCGGATCCTCCTCCTCAATCCAGCACCACCGGCCCCGCCACTCCTCCCACCTCTCCTTCTGAGCACCCTCCGGATATGTCCCCTTCCCCTGGTTCCTTAGGATCCAAGCGACATAGCCGGAGATGGCGCCTCCCTTTTGGATGCGAGGAAAGAAGTAGTGGCGGAAGAGCGCCATGTTGGGATGCACCCCGGCGAAACACTCGCAGAGATAGGCAAAAAGAGCCATGCACACCACGGCATTTGGAGTAAAATCCAGAAGGTGAAAGCCATAGGTGTGCATGACGTCATTGAAGAACTCGCAGAAAGGGGGCAAAGCCCGCAGGAAAAGTAGTCAACGAAGAATGGGTACCGATTCGAGCCAGGTTGGGCGAAACCGGCGGGGATGATGCGCGTGGCAGGATGCCCCTTCGTCTTGCACCCCCACAGGGGCTTGAATTAGTCCCGGAGGTGGATCGCGTTGACCGTCGACGGAAAGTAGGTGAGCTGCGTCCGCCGCGCCGCCAACTCACTCTCCGGCGCCTCCCTCTCCCCGGCATCCTTGGTCGCTCCCTTGCCCCTACTGGTTTTGGGCGCCATGGCAGCTGGAGGAGGGGCGGAGAATCTGGAGCAATGGGGGCAGCGGCGGCGAGTGAAGGCAAGAGCTTGAGGAGGCAGAGGGAAGGGATGGCGGTTCCGAGATTGGAGAAGGCATGGAGGGTAAATGGGCGTCGCGCCTGCGGTTTCTCCTTTTTTATGGGGAAAGCGCGGGCCGCCTCGTTACCATTTACTGTGATGTGACGCATGAGCGCAGCAGCCGCCCCACGCATGCCCCCCACGTCACACATGACTCTCCACGACGCGCATTCAACGACCGGGCTTGGCAAGAGCCTTGCTGGGGGCAACTTGCCCAACGCCAGCAGAGCGAGCCACCCTTGAGCCCAAGCGTTCCAGACGCCAACAACCACATTTGGAACCCAGGCTCGGGAGGCACCTCCGTGGTGGCATGCAGATCATCGTCAAGATCACAAACACACAAGATCAGATGAGGACCAGAAGACCATGATCTTCGGCGGGATCCTAGCCGAGGAAATCCACGAGACCCCTGGCAAGATCCTTGCCGGGGACGATCGCGATGCCACGGCAAGACCCTTGCCGGGGCCCCGAAAAGGCCCTTGCCGAAGACACCTACGGGGCCGCAGCCAGGCTGGCGTCTGCTAAGACTCCACCGCCGTTCCCATACAGCTGCCAGCCTAACCAGCAGAGCAGGCACCTGCGTGGCGACATGCGGCTTCCAGGCCAACTCAGCAAACACCTGCGTGGCGGCATGCAGATCTTCGTGAAGACACTACGACCACGCCATCTTAGCAGCCTGCCAGCCTATATGGCGCTGCATGCCTCGTTGGCCTGGACGCGCGTCGGAGCAAGACAGTGCGGCGACGGACGGGACAGGTGTCGTTCCTGCCCCCGATAAAGCAACGGGACACCCAAGGAGCGCATTTAATGCGTCTTGTCCCGTAATGACAGGCGATAAGCTTGTACACTGTAGACCTTTCCACCTCCTGTGTGCCACTGTGGCGACTCCTTTTGTCTATAAAAGGAGGCCCGAGGCATCCAGGAGAGGGATTCGGAGCTTTTGGACTAGACACGCACCGTAGCTAGTTCGAGAACTCAAGAACACTCAAATACATACACCAAAGCAGGACTAGGGTATTACGCATCTGTGCAGCCCGAACCTGGGTAAACGATCTTTGTGCTGGCTACCAGACCCGCTCTTTGCACAACCCCGCGCCCGCCGACCATAGAAGGAATCCCAGTGATCCATAGGTGTCATTTCCACCGACAATATGTGAGTCATGTTGCTGAGTAATTTTCCTTCAGTAAGAATATTGGTGTTAAGGTTTGTGATTCCCTATGCAAGCACAAAAGTCAATAGTTATGCAATGAAGCTACATCCTACTTATGGTGCATTATTTGGTGTTAGTTATGCTTAATGCTTGCTAATGAGATTTCCCGTTTCCTGGTTGGATACTTCTCAATCTTTTGCTAGCCTTCATTTGCACGAAGTATGATCACTACTTGTGCATCCAAAATCCATAAAACCAGTTTTGCCATATGAGTCCACTATACCTACCTATATGCGGTATTCTTTTCCCGTTCTAAGTAAATTTGTATGTGCCATCTCTAATTTTCAAAATGAATTTCTCTTTTGTGTGCTCGTATCGCTCATGAAACGGTAGGAGGTGGCAGATATTTTTCCATGCTAGATGTGTTATTCTCATGATGAGTGTTTTCTTCACTTGTCATTGCACGAGCGTACGACAAAGGTATTACGGATGCCTAGTCCCGAAATGAAAAATGAATTTACTTTATGATTGTCAAATAATAAATTCCTTGGAAATTTTTGGTATGGACGGCACCCGCGGATTCGGTTAGCTGTGGAATGTGAAAGTATGGTGGAAAAAGGAATAAACTTTATTTTCTGTTTGGGAACCTCCTATGATATATCTAGCATGGAAAGTATTGGGAACTACTCGATCGTTTTCGTTGACAGGAAAAGCATGCCACCCAAAAAGTTGTATCTCTATCTTTTTCGCTTTGAGCTGTGGCACCCTACAAATCCCTACTTCCCCCTGCGAAGGGCCTTTCTATTTACTTTATGTAATTTTTATTTTGAGTCTCCATCTTCTCTTATAAACCACCAACTAAGGGGCACTATGATCGTACTTGAGCATTGGGTGTAGCTAATATGCGAGTGTGTATCATGAATGGATCAATGATTGAGCATAATGGGCTAGGGATAACTTGCTTTAGTGTTGATATTTTGAAAGACATGGTTGCTTGTTGATATGCTTGAGTATTGAAATCTTCATGTCAAAACTAGACTATTGCTATATACAAAGTCAAATGTCCATGCTACAAAGAAAACAAAATGTGTTGAACATGTTAGGCAGCATTCCACATAAAAAAAATCTGTTTTTATCATCTAACTACTCAAGGACGAGCAGGAATTAAGCTTGGGGAAGCTGATACGTCTCCAACGTATCTATAATGTTTTATTGTTACATGTTGTTATATTATCATTCTTGGATGTTTTACAATCATTTTATAGCAAATTTATATCATTTTTGGGACTAACCTATTGACATAGTGCCCAGTGCCAGTTGCTATTTTTTGATTGTTTTTTACTTCACAGAAAATCAATACCAAATGGAGTCCAAACGCACCGAAACGTTTTGAAGATTTTCTTTGGACCAGAAGACACAAATTGGGACAAGGAAGTACCAGAGGGGGGCTCTGACGAGAGCACAACCCACCTGGGGCCCCAGGCGCGCCCTAGTGGGTTGTGCCACCTCGGCCGCCTCCCGCACCGCCTCTTTGCTCTATAAATACCCCAATATTCCAGAAAACCTAGAGGAGATGACGAAAATCAATTCCAGCCGCCGCAAGTTCCAGAAACCACAGATCCAATCTAGACACCATCACAGAGGGGTTCATCATCCTCATTGGTGCCTCTCCAATGATGCGTGAGTAGTTCATTGTAGGCCTACGGGTCCGTAGTTAGTAGCTAGATGGCTTCCTCTCTCTATTTTGATTCTCAATACAATGGTCTCTTGGAGATCTATTTGATGTAACTCTTTTTGCGGTGTGTTTGTTGGGATCCGATGAACTTTGATTTTATGACCAGATATATGTTTTTATCCATGAAAGTTATTTGAGTCTTTTGATCTCTTATATGCATGATTACTTATAGCCTCGTATTTCTTCTTCGAATCTTTGGGTTAGTTAGGCCGACTAGATCGAGTTTTCTTGCCATGGGAAGAGGTGCTTTGTGATGGGTTCGATCTTACGGTGCTCAGTCCCACTGACAGAAGGGGAAATGACACGTATGTATCGTTCCTATTAAGGATAACAAGATGGGGTATGTTCCTACATGAATAGATCTTGTCTAAATCATGTCATCGTTCTTATTGCATTACTCCGTTTCTCCGTCAACTTAATACACTAGATGCATGCTTGATAGCGGTCGATGTGTGGAGTAATAGTAGTAAATGCAGGCAGGAGTTGGTCTACTAATCTTGGACATGATGCCTATGTTATGATCATTGCCTGGATATCGTCATGATTATTTGAAGTTCTATCAATTGCCTAAGAGTAATTTGTTTACCCGTCGTATACTATTTTTCTCGAGAGAAGCCACTAGTGAAATCTGCGGCCCCCGGGTCTCTTCTTTATCATATTTGCCTTCAAGATCTATTTTTATTTGCTTTTATTTTCAGATCTATTAATGCAAAAACCCAAAAATACCTTGCTGTAATTTATTGTTATTTATTTTATCTCACGTTCCCATGAGATCTATTTATCCAATCTACTACAATTTTACCTATCTTTTTACCCGTGAGGGATTGACAACCCCTCTTTTACGCCGGGTTGCAAGTATTTGTTCTTTGTATGCAGGTACCGTTTACGTAGTGTTGCGTGGTTCTCCTACTGGTTCGATAACCTTGGTCTCATCACTGTGGGAAATACCTACTGTAGCTGTGCTGCATCATCCCTTCCTCTTTGGGGAAATACCAACGTAGTTCAAGCCGCATCAGTGGCAGATCTAAGGATACACATGGCGATGGCCGAAGATGTTCTTGGAGTACACGTCAAGTCTTCAACAGAAGTTGTTGTGATCACATCGAGGTGCGAGGCTTCTGGAGTCCTTCCTTATGAGAATGAGGGCCCATAGGCTCGGCCCGAGGACAATGGGCTGCTACTTCTTGAGCTTGTGTTGGTTTTTCCCTTGAAGAAGAAAGGGTGATGCAGCAAAGTAGAGTAAGTATTTCCCTCAGCTTGAGAACCAAGGTATCAATCCAGTAGGAGACAATGAACAAGTCACCAAATACCTGCACAAACAATTAACAACTTGCACCCAACGCAATAAAGCGGTTGTCAATCCCTTTACAGTTACTTGGAAAAGTGCGATCTGATAGAGATAGATAAACGGTAAAGTAATTTTTTTTTGGTATTTTTGGTTTATGGAACGGAAAGTAAAAGATTGCAAAGGAAGTAAATCGGAAACTAAAATTGTAGATCAGAAACTTATATGATGGAAAATAGACCCGGGGGCATATGTTTCACTAGAGGCTTCTCTCAAGATAGAAAATATTACGGTGGGCGAACAAGTTACTGCCGAGCAATTGATATAAAAGCGCAATGTTATGACGATATCTAAGGGAATGATCATGAACATAGGCATCACGTCCGTGTCAAGTAGACCGACTCCTGCCTGCATCTAGTACTATTACTCCACACATCGACCGACTCCTGCCTACATCTAGAGTATTAAGTTCATGAAGAACAGAGTAACGCATTAAGTAAGATGACATGATGTAGAGGAATAAACTCAAGCAATCTGATGTAAACCCCATCTTTTTATCCTCGATGGCAACAATACAATACGTGCCTTGCTGCCCCTACTGTCACTGGGAAAGGACACCGCAAGATTGAACCCAAAGCTAAGCACTTCTCCCATTGCAACAAAAACCAATCTAGTTTGCCAAACCAAATCGATAGTTCGAAGAGACTTGCAAAGATATCAAATCATGCATATAAGAATTCAGAAAACATTCAAATAATACTCATAGATAAGCTGATGATAAATCCACAATTCATCGGATCTCGGCAAACACACCGCAAAAAAAGTATTACATCGAATAGATCTCCAAGAACATCGAGGAGAACATGGTATTGAGAATCAAAGAGAGAAGAAGCCATCTAGCTACTAGCTATGGACCCGTAGGTCTGTGGTAAACTACTCACGCTTCATCGGAAGGGCAATGGTGTTGATGTAGAAGCCCTCCATGATCGAATCCCCCTCCGGCAGGACGCTGGAAAAGGCCCCTGGATGGGATCTCACGGGTACAGAAGGTTGCGGTGGTGGAAAAGTGTTTTCGTGGCTTTCTCCATTGGTTTTGGGATATATGAGAATATATAGGCGAAGAAACTAGGTCGGTGGACTCACGAGGGGCCCACAAGGGTGGGGGTGTGCCGTACCCCCCTAGGCACAACCTCCGTCCTTGTGGCCGCCTCATTGATTCTCTGACTTGCACTCCAAGTCCTCTAGATGTCTTCTGGTCCAAGAAAAATCATCACAAAAGTTTTATTCTGTCTGGACTCCGCTTGGTATTCCTTTTCTTCGAAACTCTAAACAAGGAAAAAAATATAAACTGCCACTGGGCTCTAGGCTAATAGGTTAGTCCCAAAATTAATATAAAATAGCATATTAATGCATATAAAACATCCAAAACAGATAATATAATAGCATGGACCAAAAAAATTATAGATACGTTGGAGACGTATCATGGGCCAACTAGGTTGGTATGCCCCCTGGTCCACGACACCGTCAGTAGCCCCTGAACTGGTCTTCATGCCGAGGACGACGCTCTTCGACCGGGTGCCTTTGGATTCGGAGTCTTTGGGTTGATAGATGAGTTCCTGCTTTGATGATTTGGGATCTTCCCCTTTATTGTGATCTATCATAGACCCCTCTTCAAAGGAACCCCCCCCCCCCCGAGCAGGGTTCATCTGAACTTGTTAGCATCTAAAGACGTGGGGTTACTTAGCCTCAAAGGCCAGCCACACACGTGTGAACAACACCTCCAGTATGACAACTTTACCAAAGCGACACCACCTATAACTAGGCGGGTTAATTACTTTTGCTCGAATCGCGGCCCGAGGCAATTTTCCCATTGGCACGCCCCGTCGAAGCAGAGATTGTGCCCGTTTTTTAAGGGATATCATCAAGATTTTGTTTCTGCCCATACGCATAATGGCATCTTTTTTGAGTAGTGGTGATTTCAACGGCGCGACTAGGGGGGCTCTTGGACTTTTACCGGCCAATAAGAGCAAAGAGAAAGTGATAGCAATAGTATGCTTCAAATCCTCCTTGCTATGAATCCACACCACCCCCTTAGCGCCCCAAATCCAACTATGAATCCACACCACCCCCTTAGCGCCCACAACTCCCCCTTCTCAGCCACGGCCGACTCTTCCATCATGGAGGGTATGATCGTGGAGCTAGGGAGCGCAGGGTACATCCCTGCCAATGTCGCCACTCTGCCGCCGGAGCCAAAACAACGCATGCCCACTCCCAACCCTGGGGAGAGGGTAGTATTCATTCCTGACCTCGTCCGAAGTCTAGGGTTCCCGCTGCACCCTTTCATGCGTGGGGTCCTTTTCTTCTACAAGCTGGATTTCCATCATGTGGCCCCAAACTCCATCCTCCACCTCGCCTCCTTCATCATCACCTGTGAGGCCTTCCTCTGCGTCGAGCCACACTTCGGGTTGTGGCTGAAGATGTTCGGCATCAAGTGAAAGTCCAGCGGCTCTGATCTTGCAAAATGTGGGGGAACAATGATCAGCAAGGACCAGAAGGTTGGCTGGTTCAAGGGCACCTTAATCAAGACAATCAAGGAGTGGTAGCACGAGTGGTTCTACATCACTGAGCCACTCGCCATCGGCCAGGTCGAGGTCCCAACCTTCTCGGCTGGTCCTCCGAGGAGGCTCGCATCCTAGAGGAGGAAGGGCATGGACTGGGGGAACCCCAGAGAGGTGACAGAGCTGCAGCAGAAGATCAAATTTCTCGGAGGTTCGTCCTTGTATTTGCTGCGAGGCCGGCCTTTATTTGGACCCTCCATCGCCACTTTTCTGGCCTACTTGAAGACCCGGCAATTCCGATTGGTATGATTTGCAGGTTTATCTGAGGTGCCATGGTCTGGCATGGTCTGTCAAGGATCTTGTCTAGCTGGCTGGGTCCGTCCTTGTTCCCTTCAAAGGGCTTCTTTTTTCTGTCCGGCTCTAGGGTCGTCGAACCCTGCGTTAATTGTGGCATCCTCGATGTCACTCCCACCATTCTTATGCCTGCGCTTATTCTTGTTGTGCCTAGGCATACCATTGCCATCGCGGGCTTCCGAGGTGCCAGCCTCACCATTGTGAGAACTGCGGGCCAGCCAACTATCCTGTCCTGCGCAAAAGCGGGCCATAAGTGAGGTAAGGGCTGCCATAGTCCTCGGCTTATCCTGCCCAAGCTGACGTACAAGCAATTCATCCCGGTTAGTGTGCTAGAAGGCGGTGATCGCCTCGGCGTTGGGGCAGTCCACTATTTGGTTCTTTTTGGTTAGAAACCGATTCCATAATTTCCTGGTCGACTCGTCGTGTTGTTGAATAACATGGCTGAGGTCGTTGGTGTCCGGAGGTCAGACGTAGGTGCCCTGGAATTTTTCCCTAAATGCATCCTCGAGTGCTTCACAGCTCCCGATGGAGTGAGGAGGCAAGCTATTTAGCCAATGCCTCGCTAACCCCTTGAGTTTAAGTGACAAGTATTTAATGGCGTCGAGACCGTCTCCATTAGCCATGCAGATGTGGAGCAGGAAATCTTTGATCCACATGGCTAGATCGGTCATTCCATCATATTGCTCGATGTTAATGGGTTGGAACCCATCTGGGAACTGATGTTCCATCACCTTGTCTGTGAAACAGATCAGGTGAGCGGGTCCTCGGAACCAAGCAGTGTCATGCCAGACGTTGGAAGACATCTAAGCATTAGATTGGTCCCGAGCCCGACCGTGCCTGTCCATCCAAGTGTCGTAGTCGTCGAGCCCGGAAGGTGCACGCCCTTTTGATCCATAGGTGGACCGAGTAGGTGCTCGATTTGCTTCTATTCACCGTCATGTGTCCTAGGGCTCGGGATATTCAACAGGGTCTTTGCCATGACGGCGTGTCGCTGTTTGGCATGTATATTTTCCCTTGTTGGCCTGTTGCGCCCTCTAGGGACTCAATCAGGTTGATCGCCCTATCGTGTGTTAAAATCACCTTGTCGGTGACCTTTTCGTCAAATTCTGGCAGTAGACGCCTGCGGGGGTAAGATTTAGGCGCGGTATTGCGCTGTTCCTCAGGATGTTGCTCGGCCGCAGAGGATTTCTACCCACTTCTCATTTAGTGCATTCTGATCGACTTGAAGCTGTTGCTACTTTGTCTTCATACTCCTAGCAGCGACTACCAGGCGCCGTCTGAACCATTGTTGCTCAAAAGGGTCCTCGGGGACTACATAGTCCTCGGTTCCGAGGCTCTCATCCTCCTCGGATTCAGGTAAATAATTGTTGTCGGCCTCGTCGAAGAGATTATCAGCTTTGTCAGCCACTACGCCATTGTTAGTGGTGACGGTGTCATGCCTGCTGGGGCCCCTGTTGGTACCTTTCACGCGCCTGCATTGGCGCCTTGAAGGGTTCTTATGCGTGTCCACCATATATGCATCTTAAGTGGATGTTACAGTCCATCTACCGGTGTTAGCCGAAGGCGTGGTAGTTTCTGGAGTGCCATCGACATCTTCATCCATGTTGGTGGCCTCCTCGTAGTCTAACAAGTTGGTTAAGTCATCGATCGTGGCGACTAGGTGGGTGGTGGGTGTCTGGAAATTTTCTTGTCATCATCTTTAAGTCTGATCTTGTCATAGACCAAAGTCTGATCGTTCGAGATTGATGAACTCTGAATGCAATCCAACATCTCAGATTGACTGTTGGCTGGCCCAGTTTGACTCTAGGCCACCAGTTGGGGAGATCGGATCCATACTTGATGTAGGGTCCATATTTGAACTCAAATTGGGTCAGGGCTGATGACCAAAAAGTATAGGGGAACAATCGTTGTCCTTTTGGTAAGTAAGAGTGTCGAACCCAACGAGGAGCAGAAGGAAATGAGAAGTGGTTTTTAGCAAGGTAATTTCTGCAAGCACTGAAATTGTCGGTAACAGATAGTTTGATAGCAAGATAATTTCTTACGAGCAAGTAACGGTAACGGTAAGTCAAGTGTAGCAAGGTAGCCCAATCCTTTTGTGGCAAAGGATAGGCCAAACGGTTTCTCATAATAGACAAAGCGTTCTTGAGGGTACCACTACTGGAATTAGCAGATTTGCCGTCTGCCGACTCTTTGCCATCAGCTAGCGGACAACAAAGGAAGGCTTTGCCATTAACCACCAGAAAACGGACGGCAAAGAGGCAGCGGACGGCAAAGGAAGGCTTTGCTATCAGCCATATCTTTGCCGTCCGCTAGCAGACGGCGAAGAAGCTTTGCCGTCTGCTAGATGACGGAAAAGAGGGTGGGTGGCAGGCTTACGAGGACGAACTAACGGCCAGTTTGTTTGCCGTCTGTTGGCGGACGGCAAAGATTCTTTGCCGTCCGCCAGAAGACAGCAAAGAAACTGGTCGTTTTAACGGTCGTTTCCCCCCGGCCCACCCCACTAGGTACGCTCTTTGTCGTCTGCTAGCAGACGGCAAAGAGCTGTGATCTACTAGCAGCAAAGGTGTCGCGCCCGCGCCCCCACCCCACTCTCTCTCTCCCCTCTCTCTCTCGATCTCCTGGCCTTCACCACCCGGCCGCCGCCCCCCGACCGCCGCCCCGCCCAGCCGCCCCGCCCCATCACCCCACCACCGCGCCACCCCATCGCCACACCGCCCCGCCGCCACGGCCCGGCGCCCCGCCCCATCGCCCCACCACCCCGCCCCGCCTCGCCGCCCCACCCCCCCCCCCGCCCCGGCCCGGCTTGCCGCACCGTCCCCACCGCGGCGCCCGGCTCGCCGCCCCGCCCCCGCCGCCTCCTCCACCACCGCTGGAGCCAAGGTGATTTTTTTGTAGTGTTATTTGTGTTTAGGTTACAATGGTAGGATTAGGTTAGTGCGAGATTTAGGTTTAGATAATTAGAAGAAGAAAAAAAGAAGAATAAGTAGAAGAAGAGGAAAAAGGGAAAAAGGAAGAGGGCCACCGAGGGGATAGATGGTGGAGCCAGTGGGTCTCGCCGGTCCCGACGCCCATGCCGAGAACCCCCGGTCCGAGTGCTGACCCGTCGACCGTGCGTCGCCAAACCTGAGTGCTCCCGGGGACGAGCGGGGTAGGGGGTTCCTCGGTGTCGATGGAACCCTAAATAGAAAGTATCGTCGGTGGGAGATACATGTGGCCGTCGGTGTCGAATACTACATCCACGTCCCACAAGTGGTGCCGGCGTCAGGCATCCCAAAGCAACAATGCTCGGCGTCGATGGCGGACGAACACCATTGCGAATTTGTCTCGCAGCCTCTGCGATGACGATTAAAAGGCAAGTGTTGAAACTTGAAACACCCAAACTGACTCAAGTCGGTTTGGTTGTTTGAAATTTCAAAAGTTGGCTTTAATCCTCATCGCAGAGGCTGCCAGACAAATTCGCCAAGGTGTTCGACCGTCATCGGCCACCAGAACTATTGTTGCGGGACGCCGGGCGCGGGCTTCACTTGTGGGATGTGGATCGAGTGTTCAACGCCGATCTACACATTTATCTCTTACCGATGATACTTGATATTTAGGGTTCCATCGATGCCAAGGAACCCCCTAACCCGCTCGTCCTGTTGTAAATATTTAGTTAGGTCGATGAAAAAAACAAAATTGCTATGTTACTCATCTTTCGATTTAAATGTGCAGTTATTTTGTCACTGCGAGGGTCTAGTGTTCGACGAGCTCTACCCTGCGTTCGTGGGTGAGCACAAATGAAATCTCCTCCTCCCCCTTCGTTTGATCTGTTCCTGTCTTCGTGCCGATGAAACTTGCTAGCTATAGGTGTCTTCAATCATCAGTATGCGTGACCACTATGTGTCTCCCGTTCGAAAGGGTTAGATCTATAAATATGCATGCATTTGCATATTTATAACCGTGATTCTTTCGAATTGTCCAACGGTATCCATGGACAGCCCGAGTATGTGTAGATTGGGTTCGTTTTCCCATATGCTTTACTCCGGATCTGATGCAGAATTTCGTCAGTGCCTCCCTGTTGTCCTCCAGGTACACATCCTCTCTGCTTATTGCCGAGACGTGTATCAGGAGAACAACAGGGAGGTGTTGCCGAAATTTTGCGTCGGATCCGGAGCAGAGCATGGGAAAATGAACCCAATCTACACATACTCGGGTGGGATTAGGACCTATCTTTACCTATTAGCGTCTAGGTTGCATGGACGTAATAAAAGTGACAAACCCCATTAACTGATGAATATATATATGCTGACACACACACACACACACACACACACACACACACACACATATATATATATATATATATATATATATATCTTATGTATCCAGTAGCTAAGCAAGATGACTGATCGTGCGTGGATGTACACGGGTCACACTAGTCAGAAAGACATGACCATTGAATGGTTAACAAAAACCAAGGGGTTTCTGTGAGCCGCATTTGCAAATGGCCAGAGGACAACATGGTGCCCTTGTGTCGGGTGCAACAATTGGCACAAGAGGATAGAGGATGAAATGAGCAAACACCTGCAGAAGTGGGGTTTTACGCCAGATTATACGGTGTGGACATTTCATGGCGAGTCTGCCCAACGTGCTAGAGCTTAGGTGCTTCGTCGTCGCACCGACAAGCATGGTACCGGGATGCAATGTCACGCCCAAGATGCGACCCTATCCTAAAGGAACTCGAAGGTCCCACCAAGGATAGAAGCGCATCTTGAAGACGCTTTGCAAGGTGGATATCATTACATCGTACCATTACATATAGTTGGGGATACATACAAAAGGCACAACCGCCCCAAAGAATACATCAACATACATGATAACAACATCTGACTACGGATGAAACACAAATAGGAACTCAAACGACTTCCACCCTGCTAGCCCAGGCTGCCGACCCAGAACTTAACCCAAGATCGACGAAGAAGAAGAAGAACTCCAACACGAGTAAACATCGCTCTCGCGTCATGATCATCGCATAACCTAAACCTGCAACTGTTGGTGTAGTAATCTGTGAGCCACGAGGACTCAGCAATCCCATTACCATGGGTATCAAGACTAGCAAATCTTAATGGGTAAGGAAGGGGTAAAGTGGTGAGGTTGCAGCAGCGGCTAAGCAAAGTATGGTGGCTAACTTACGAAACAAGAGCGAGAAGAGGAGCTTAACAAGCGGTCGTCAACTAGTAATGATCAAGAAGTGATCCTGAACTCCTACTTACGTCAAACATAACCCAAAAACCGTGTTCTCCTCTCAAACAACCCCGAAAAGAGACAATCATGGTTACGCATGTGGTTGGTGTATTTTAGAAGAGTTTACTTCAAGTTTACTACAACCGGATATTAACAAATTCCCATCTGCCACATAACCGCGGGCACGGCTCTCGAAAGTTTATACCCTGCAGGGGTGTCCCAACTTAGCCCATGATAAGCTCTCACGATCAACGAAGGCTATTCCTTCTCCCGGGAAGACCTGATCAGTCTCGGAATCGCGGTTACAAGACATTTCGACAATGGTAAAACAAGACCAGCAAAGCCGCCCGATGTGCCGACAAATCCCGATAGGAGCTGCACTTATCTCGTTCTCAGGGCACACCGGATGAGCAAGACGTCGGGTTGGCATAGACCCTGATTGCCCAGGGGGCGCCGGACATCGCTCGGTTTGGACCAGCACTCAGAGGAGCACTGGCCCGGGGGGGGCTAAAATAAAGATGACCCTCGGGCTCCGGAAACCCAAGGGAAAAAGGCTTAGGTTGTTAGGCAAATGTAAAACCAATGTTGGGCCTTGCTGGAAGAGTTTTATTCAAAGCGAACTGTCAAGGGGTTCCCATAACACCCAACCATGTTAGGGACGCAAAATCCGGGAACATAATACCGATATGACGGAAACTAGGGCGGCAAGAGTGGAACAAAACACCAGGCATAAGGCCGAGCCTTCCACCCTTTACCTAGTATATAGATGCATTAATTAAAATAAGATATATTGTGATATCCCAACAAAAACATAATCCAACATGGAGCAATCCTCAACTTCACCTGCAACTAGCAACGCTATAAGAGGGGCTGAGCAAAATTGGTAACATAGCCAAACAACGGTTTGCTAGGAAGGGTGACAAAGGTTAGAGGTTCATGGCAATTTGGGAGGCTTGATAAGCAAGTGGTAGGTAACGCGACATAGGGATAGCATCGAGGCATCTAGCATAGCAATGATAGTAGTGAGATCCAAGGTGATGGTCATCTTGCCTGAAATCCCGCTAGGAAGAAGAATGAGTCCATGAAGAAGATGAACCAACGTAGTCGAGCGGATCCTCACAATCGCAACGTTACCGGAACTATCAAGAAGAAGCAATACTGGAAAGAACCAAACAACATAGTAAACAAACAAGCATAACATGACATGATGCACAACCAAGTATGATGCATGTCAAGATTAAATGTTGTTAACATGGCAAGAGGTGAAGCATATGCAAACTATCTATTTAGGCAAGTTTAAATGAGGCCGGAAACACAAACAACAATTCCGGAAAAATCCCCATATGCATATTTCAAATTTGATACTGTTCTGCCTAAACCATATTTTAGAGTTGTTAAACAGGAAAAGTAAATGCATCATGTTAGTCTATGCATTTTTCTAGACAAGTTACATATATAATTTATTAAATTCGGAGCTACGGTTATTTAGTTATGAAATAAACCATTTTAACATGACATATGTGCAGAAATGATGCAAACAGCAAGTTTAAATATTTTAACATGGATGAAAGTTGGGTATTGTGAAACTAGATAAAATTGTAAGCATTTTACATGTATTGTTTGATTAATTTGGATGCATGCATATTTAGTGATTAACAATTCAAAATGATGGCATTTCTGTGAATAAGAATGCACTGGAAAAATGCTAAAATACACAGACTGGGAAAAAATGCACGGGCCGGATTGCAGCAACCAGCAGCGGCCCAGGAGGACTTGGCCCGAGTGAGCGCTGAGTGTGCAAAATAACAGGAAAACAGAGCAAAAATGGGGCCGGCTGGCACTCGAACCCCAGACCCCTCGGGTGGATAGTGGCTGTGCCAGCTACTAGGCTAGCTATGTGTTCGTGGTGTAAAGGGAGACCGGCAGAAGATAACGCATATGCGCATCGCGACCAGGACCAAAACTGAAGCATGCGCACGGACGGGGACTCGTCGGCGACGGGAGCCAACAGCAACAGCTGTTGTGGTCACAGAGGACCGGTGGGGTGCAGAAACGTGCCAAGGTGCGTGTGTGCGTGGATGCAGCAGGGACTCGAGAACGAGCTCGAGCACGAGCATATCTCGGCCGTGTGGCGAGGCTGCAGCTACAGCGGCGATGTGCGCGAGCGCGGGGCAAAGCATGAGTCGGGCGGCTGTGTGAGTGTGCTCGCGTCCACAGGAGCGAGGCGAGCTGAATGGCCGTGGCGTTGGGACAGCTACAGAGGCGTGGGCGTGGGATGACGCATGCGCGTGTGAGCGTCTGCGAGCAAATTCAGGGTCAGAGAACCCAAGCACAAGCCTGGGGCTTGCTTCAAGGGAGGCCATGGCGATAGGAGCGGTGGGTGTGTGTGTGGACAGAAGCAGTGTCTCGCAAGGTGTGCTAGTGTGCTGCGAGCGCGTGGGAACAAGGGCGAAGACACCATGGATGAAGAAGCTACAGCGAGCATGGTGCAGGTGTGTGGGTACGTGCAGAGGCGTGGTGCTCCGGTGCGTGAGCGCGTGAGGTTGTGCTTGCGTGCTCGCACGGACGAGCGTGCATGTGTGTGCGTAGGAGCGGGCGGAACAGAGACGATGCTCGTGGCCATTCCGCAGCAGAGCACGGTGGCTGGGGGTTTGGCATGGATGGATCGGCTCCTAGAGGACGAATATGAGGCGGAAAAAGGGCTTGGGCAACGCGTCTACTCACCTAGTGCCCACAGGGCATGAAGTTGTGGCCGTGGAGACGAAGGAGACGGCGCGATGACGCGCGGAACTTGCCGGTCTTCGGGTCCGGGAAGAAGAGGAAGAAGATGGGTCGGGGTAGTCGATCCAGAGACCGTAGAGGTGTGTGCATGAACGTAGTTGAAGAAGTGGGTCTTCGGGGATCTCTCCAATGTGGCCGGAGGGTCGGAGGCGCGGCGAGGAAGCTACCCCGAGCTCGAGCTCTTGCTCGCTCGGGTCATGGCGGCCGCAGCGAAGGCGTGGACGCGAAGACTTACCTAGGCGTCGTTGAGGGAAGGAGAGGGTCTGAATGGATAGAGGAGAGGCCGGGGTATGGTTTGGATATGATTTATAGGGGCTAGGGGCGTCGGACGGCCGTCAAATCATCGGGCGTGCCGCCGTGGCTCCTCTGGATGGCCTGCCGTACAGGAGGACGAAGTTCCTGTCGCTTGCGGGCTAGCTGGGCTGCCGGAGGCTGGCTGGGCCGGTTCAGGAGGGAAGAGGCTCAGGTGGCTGCGAGTAAGTTGGGCCTTTTCCTTTTCATATATTCTGCCCATTAAATAAACAACCAACAAAAGGGAAAGGCCAGGGATATTGGGTAAGAAATAGAAAGAATTAAGGATACATATGGACTCCTGGAATTATGCATCATTTTATAAAATTTGTTTGGGCATTTTTAGAGGTAGAAAAATAATGCAAGTTTGAATAAAATTCAAACTTGAGCCATTTTTGAACCCAACCAAAACAACTCCAAAGGATCTGAAATTTGGCAGAGAGTGTGTTGGCATGGTCTAAGATTTACAGAAAATAAGTGAACATTTACTGGAACAGGAAAATGCCACTTGCAAATAAATGTGTGAGAATTGAAAGGAAGAAGCTAGTGATGGGGTGTTGCACTTGATGATGGTTTAGATGGAAGGGCAAGATGGAATAACAAAGAAGATGAGGAGAAGGAGTTCACAAAGATAACAAGCACACAACAAATATGCACATGACAATGATGATCATGATGCAAATGCAACAAAATGACAAAGGCAATATCACAACATGAAGCATAGAACAAAGCAAGTGACACAACCATGGCAAACAAACAAGGATGGCACAATGCAATAAAATAAAAGATGAACATGATGCAAGAAGCAAAATATGGCAATGACATTCATCATGATCATGGCAACAACATAGGGGAAAATAAATATGCAAAAGAATTATGACAATGCCACACACAATAAACACACGACAACAACTAAAATAAAGGAAGGCATCTGGAGCATCGGTCTCGGGGCGTTACATGCAAGACATGGTGCAAGACTTTGATGATGCTCAGGACTCGGACGATGAGATGGAGGAATCTGCAAAGGCCTTCAATAAAATGTTTGAGTCTTGAAAATGTCCTCTCCACGAGCACAACGAGCTTTGTCAGCTGGATATGCCATCTCACAATAATGGCTATGAAGGCTCAATTCAACTTGGGCAGAGAATGCTATGGCGCAATGATGACAGTATTTGGAGGTTTTCTACCCAAAGGCCATGTACTACCTGCAAACCTGTACCAGTCATACAAAATCCTCCGTGCTCTTAAGATGCCCTATGAGAAGATACATGCCTGTGAGAAAGGATGTGCCTTATTTAGGCTTCAGTATGCGGACTTGAACTATTGTCCCATTTGCAAGTCATGCAGGTATGTTGTGGTAGACAACGGTATGGGTGAGAAGATGCAGACCAAAATCCCTGTTAATGTTCTTCGGTATATGCCAATTGTACCAAGACTTCAACGTCTTTTTATGGTCGAAGAGACTGCCAGACAGATGACATGGCAGAAAACGGGCAAAAGAACCCAACTAGATGCATGTGGGAAGTTGATGATGGTGCACACATCAGACGGTGAAGCATGGAAGAGCTTTGATGCATTACATGATGACAAAGCGGCAGATTCGAGGCATCCTCGAATCGGCATTAGCACAGATGGGTTCAGTGTGTTTGGTCTGACGGCAGCCCAATACAGTTGTTGGCCTGTATTTGTCTTTCCACTCAATCTCCCCCTGGACAGATTATGCAAAGAAAGAACATTTTCCTGACGTTGATAATTCTAGGGCCCAACTATCCGGGGAAGAATATGAATGTGTACATGCAGCCGCTGAAGGACGAAATGCTAGAAGCCTGGGATAATGGGTTCAAGACATACGACACCTTTAGCAAACGGAACTTCATAATGCATGTTTGGTACATGTACTCGACGCATGACTTGCCGGCGTATGCACTATTCGTTGGCTGGTGTGTGCATGGAAGGTTCCCGTGCCCCACATGCAGGGGAGCTCTTGAGTTTCGTTGGCTTCAGGCCGGTCGCAAGTTTTCTTGCTTGGACATGCATAGACAGCTCCTGGATCCTCGCCATAAGTTCAAGAAAGACAAGAAAAACTTCATTAGAGGTAGAGTTGTCAAAAACTCTGCACCCCCTGCGTTGACAGGCCAAGAGACCCTGGATCAGTTAAACACTCTCGAGCCAGATCCAGAGCGTCCAGGGTATTTCAAGGGGTATAATTCGAAACACGCCTAGACTCACAAGACATGCTTGTGGGATCTTCCTTACGTCAAAGACCTCCTTTGCCCACACAACATCGACGTGATGCACACTGAGAAGAATATTGCCGAGGCACTTTTTGGTACATTGGTCGGGATAGATGGGAAGTCAAAGGATAATACTAAGGCTAGATTCGATCTGGAGGTGCTATGTGATAGGCCGTTACAAAACATGAAAGAACCGAAAGGAAAGCAGAACTTGACGAAGCCAAAGGCATGGTTCAATGTTGGAAGGCCAACTATGAGGAAAATTATCTCGTGGGTGCAATAGCAGTTGATGTTCCCCGATGGGTATGCAGCGAATCTAAAGAGGGGAGCGAATCTTGATAAATTGAAGATATTTGGTCGCAAGACTAAATGATTGGCACATATGGATTGAGTGGGTAATGCCGGTGATGTTGTGTGGCTTCATCCCTGAGGATGAATGGCTAGTACTGGCAGAGCCGAGCTATTTCTCCCGTGTTCTCTGTGTGAAAGAGCTATCGCCTAGCCTGCTAGAAGAAATGGAAGAGTTGGTACCGGAGTTAATCTGCAAGTTAGAGAAGATCTTTCCGCCGGGCTTCTTTAATCCAATGCAGCACTTGATTTTGCATCTCCCAACTGAGGCAAGATTGGGGGGCCCCGTGCAAAATCGTTGGTGCTACGCCACTGAGAGGATGCAGAAGACGCTACAAGCAAAATGTAAAAATAAACGTAGAATTGAAGCATTGATTGCTGAGGCATTCATTACTGAGGAGGCGGCAAACATCATGACAGCACACTACGAAGCCAAAAATCGTCATTTCCATAATCCAAAGCCTCGGTACAATGCTGACGAACCTAAAAAGGGTGGACCCAACCTCAGCCTATTCAAAGGGGATCTCGCACCAGCCGGTGCTTCTAATTCCTTAACATTGGATTTCGAAGAATGGCAGATCATTTCGTTCTATATCTTCACCAACCTAACAAAAGTGCGGCTGTACATCGAGTAAGTTCTCGGTACATTGTTTCACAAACCATGGAGGCGGCTATCCCGGTTTCATCTCTTGGTTCAAACAAACGGTATTTTCCATTAGACAATTTCATTTCTTCGTTTAATTTGTGTCTAATGCAAAAATCTCTTTCGTATTAAACTTGTAGGCTAATTCAGAGTTAATGGACGCCGAATTGAGAAAATTTGCTAATGGTTTTGATTTTAAGGTCCGTTCATTTGACAAATACGACATCAACGGATTTCGCTTTCGTACATATGGCAAAGAGCTATCTATGTTCGACCGAAAGACTACAAATTGTTGTGTCTCTGCTATCGGCGTAGGAGATACCGAGTATTATGGCAGAGTTGAAGCAATTTATGAACTTCAATTCTATGGTGCAAACCCACCAAACATCGTAGTCTTCAAATGTTATTGGTTCCAGCCGAAGGAGACTTGAAGGACTCATGAACACTTAGGGCTAGTGGAAATCAAACAAAGCACCCATTTGGATGTTCCCGATGTCTATATTATGGCTCAACAGGCAACCCAAGTTTTCTATCTACCATGGGCCTGTCAAAGTGATCCAAATCTCAATGGTTGGGATGTCATTTATGAAGTGCCACCACGTGTTAGACCACCTCCCCCCAATGAAGAGGATTATGTACCTCACATTAACCCAGACACATATGAAGGAGAATTCTTCCAAGAAACACGTCTTTCCAAAAAACATTTCAAGAACCGCTCTACTTCACCCCAGAACATTCAAATAGACAGCGACAGTGAACGCGACTCCACCCCTGAGCTGGAACAACAAGAGCCTGAACTAAAAGAGGTTACTGCTGCGGATGACCTATCAATGCTTGACCAATTACGTAAAGGTGGCCTTCCACATGATGATGATGCATTTATTAATGATGATGATGAGCACGTCATTACCAATACTGATGATGCATTTATTGATCCCGAAGAATTTATTGAACCCGACGATCCATATTATTATTAGGTATTCAATTTTTATGTTGTACTTGATTTATATAGTTACTCGTATGATTGTATGATTTATATAGTTGGTATGTATAATTTTCTTACTTTGTATGATTGTATCTTATACATAGTGCCATGGTCTTGATGTCCGTCCCCGTCGGCCCTCGCCCGCTTTATGATTAGGATGTGGTAAATTCTCTTTCATAACTATTTGTTGCATTTCACATTTATGACAATTATGGCCATCAAGTTGACATAGAGATCATTTAATCTAGGAGGTATCTGAACCGAAGTTTTAAACCGACCCTCTTGTGGAGAAGTTCAATTTAGTTGAAAAATAAAATGAGTATTTGAAAGAAAAAATTAAAAGAATTGAAGAAGAGAAGATGACATTGGAGTTGAATGTTGCCGATGTCGTCGATGATCACAAGATGAATATGAATGCAATGCGCTTGAAGATGGATCCAATGTGCCTAAAGCTTAAGAAGATTAGAAAATATGCCATTGATACTGAGGCTTGGTATCATTATGCCATTGGATCAATTGTTACCTTAGTTGCGATCTTCATCACATTTGTTGTGATGAGGGTAAGTTTTCTCTAGTGTTTTGCTTTACAAATGGATACTTAGCTTATTTTCCTCCTAAATGGCATAATTACCTAAGTTAGATAAAAATGAGTTATACTTAGCTTCTTCAGTTCATTTATGACATACTTAGCATATGTAGGTCAAAAATGGCATGATAATCTTTGTTACCTCCAAAATGATATAGACTCTTATTTTCCTCAAAAATAACATAATAACCTTACTAAGCTCCAAAATGACCTATTTACCTAGCTTAGCTCTAAAATGACCTAAACTTGGCATTTGTACCTAGCTTAGCAATAAAATGGCATCTTTACCTACCCTAGTTAGAAGAAGAAGAAGATAAAGAAGAGGAGAGGAGAAAAAGAAAGAGAAGAAAAAAAAATCTTCTTCTTCTTCTTCTTTTTCTTCTTCTTCTTCTAACTAGTCTTCTTCTTCTTCTTCTAACTTTCTTCTTTCCCAATTTGCAGATTTGCTTTAGATGAGGAAGCTTGCGTTGATGGAGTCTACTCTTCTCTTTATGCTTCCTTCTTGTTTTGATTTTGTAGGATGAACAATGTGAAACTTGCTACCTATATATGTATGTATGGATGAAACAATTGTATGCTTGTTATTGGATATGTTGCCTAGCTATATATGTTGCATATGGACTTTTGATTTGGTATGTATATGTGTTGGATGATCATATCCATATGGCAGGGATATGATTTGGTATGTATATGTGTTGTTATGCTTGTTGAAAGTACGTGAAAATACTTTCAACAAGCATAGCAACACATTTGAAAATACTGGGGTTGAAAGTATATGCTTGTGAAAATACTGTTATTATGCTTGTTGAAAGTATGCTTGTGAAATTCTGTGAAATTGAATGAATTTAAGAAAAAACAGAAAATAGGGGTTGTACAGGCTCTTTGCCGTCTGCTAGCATATGGCAAAGAGCTTTGCCATCAGCCAGCAGACGACAAATATGCCACGTGTCAGCTACCTGTGCAACCTGGGGCAATTGGCTGGCTATTTGGATGCTTTGCCGTCTGCTGGTGAATGGCAAAGACCATTGCATCTTTGCCATTAGCCAGCGGACTGCAAAGAAATCAAATAGGCCAGCCCCCCAGGTGCTGCCACGTGGACAGCTATGCCGTCCGCTGGCGGACGGCAAATATGCAAAGGTCTTTGCCGTCAGCCAGCGGACGACAAATATGCAAAGGTCTTTGCCGTTCGCGGGCGGACGGCAAAGCACGCCGTTAACCCACTAATGGACTGTGGCTGACACGTGTGCCGTCCAGGTCTTTTGCCTTCTGCTGGCGGACGGCAAAGACCATTTCATCTTTGTCGTCCGCCAGCGGACGGCAAAGAAGCCTTTGCCATAGCTCGTTCAGCCGGACCTGTTGCCTTTGCCGTCCGCCAGGCATGCCTTTGCCGTCCGCCATGTCTGACGGCAAAGTTCCTGATTCCTGTAGTGTACACGGGAATTTCATCTAGTCACTTTCATCATGTTGGTTCGATTTGTGTTCACTACTTTGATAGATATGTGGGTGGACCGGTGCTTAGGTGTTGTTCTTACTTGAACAAACCTCCTACTTAAGACTAACCCCCTCGCAAGCATCCGCAACTAGGAGAAACATATTAAGATAAAATCTAACCATAGCATTAAACTTTTGGATCCAAATCGGTCCCTTACGAAGTAGCGCATAAACTAGGGTTTAAGCTTCTGTCACTCTAGCAACCCATCATCTAATAACTACAACATAATGCATTCCCTTAGGCCCAAATATGGTGTAGTCCCATGTAGTCGACGTTCACATGACACCACTAAGGGAACCGCAACATACATATCATCAAAATATCGAACGCATATCAAGTTCACAAGATTACTTGCAACAAGTTTCTCTCGTGACCTCAAGAACAAAAGTAACTACTCACAGATGATAATCATGCTCAAGATTAGAGGGGTATTAAATAGCATAATGGATTTGAACATATAATATTCCACCAAACAAACCATATAGTAATCAACTACAAGATGTAATCAACACTACTAGTCACCCACAGGTACCAATCTGAGGTTCTAGTACAAAGATTGAACACAAGAGATGAACTAGGGTTTGAGAGGAGATAGTGTTGTTGAAGATGTTGATGGAGATTGCCCTCCTAAATATGAGAGGGTTGTTGGTGATGATGTTGACGATGATTTCACCCTCCGGGAGGGAAGTTCCCCAGCAGAATTGCTCCGCCGGAGGGGCAAAAGTGCTCTTTTCCAAGTTCCGCCTCGAGACGGTGGCGCTCCGTCCAGAAAGTCCTCCCCTTATTTTTTTTCTATGTCAAAATGACTTGTATACCAGAAGGGAGGCACCGGAGGTGTGCCGAGGAGGGCACAACCCACCAGGGTGCGCCTGGGGTGCCTGGCGCGCCCAGGTGGGTTGTGCCCACCTGGTGGGCCTCCTCCGGTAGTTATTTGCTCCAGTATTTTTCATATATTCGAAAACAATTCTCCGTAAATTTTTGGCTCATTTGGAGATGTGTAGAATAGGTAACTCTAACGTAGCTTTTTTAGATCCAGATTCCAGCTGCCGGTATTCTCCTCTTTGTGTAAACCTTGCATATTATGGGAGAAAATGCATTAGAATTACTCCAAAAAGTATTATTATGCATAAAAACATAGTAAATAATAGTAGGTAAACATGATGCAAAATGGACGTATCAGGGGCCTGACTTGATGTCGAGGCCCTCGCCTGGCGTGGCTACAATCGATTCATTGGATGGGACCAAACCCATTGGGAGGCCGGATCCGAGGTTCAGATTGGAGATCGGTCCGGAGATTGAGCCCGCGGCAACTGAGGGGTCTTTGATTAGGCCTGGAGACCACCCGGAAAGAACGAGCTCACCACGGAAATTCGTAGTGTACTCCAAGCTTCCCAAAGTTACCACCTGGTCCGAGGCGAGGTTCTCGACGGGTGCGAGATGGCCCGCTGAGTCGGCGTGAAGAACCAAGCTGCCAAACATGAATAGTTGGCAAGGGACAAAGATGTCGTCCTGGTCAGCATTGCAATTGATCCACAGATTAGCCATTGATCTTTCTTTGATCGCATAGCAGAACTCTCAATGAAAGCACCAATGTCGGTGGTAAAACTAGCAGACCTCAGGGTAGGGGGTCCCGAGTTGTGGATGTCAGATCAATGGTTAACAAGGTATGAATGAGAAAGTATTCACCCAGGTTCGGTCCCTCTCGAAGAGGTAATACCCTACGTCCTGCTTTGATTGTATTGATGGTTGTGTATCGACTAGAACCTTGATCTATCTCGAGATCGTAAGTTGTGTTCTAACCCTAAGTCTAGGAGGATGTGATTATGATTGAATCCCTTCTATGGGCTAAGCCCCTTGACTTATATACATGCCAAAGGGGCACCTAGGGTTACATAGTCGGTTGCATATCTAAGGATGCACATGGCAGCGGTTGAAGATGTTCTTGCAGTACACGTCAAGTCTTCGGTAGAAGCTATCATGATCACATTGAGGTGCGAGTCTTCCGGAGTTTTCCTTATGAGAATGAGGGCCCATAGGCTCGGCCCAAGGACTATGAGCCATCTAGGTTTGTACCCCTAGTCCAGGACACCGTCAGCGCCAACGGCGATTGCTAGCATTTTGGACTGCCGTTTGTTGTGCTGATGACATTGGTGTGCTCCTAGCTTTGCGCGCTTCTAGTGGCTAGGGAGCCTGAGGTGGGGTAAGTCGAGTAAAGCTCGTCGGTGGCAAAGCTTCGGCCATGGGGAAAATGAAGGACGAGGGCTCGAGCTATTTGGCTAGGATGGTCTAGGGAGAGAGACTGAGGTGGTACGAGTGAGATGGGAGGCTTGGGGGGCTTTTTATAGGCCGAACGGTGAGAGTGGATAGGCACAGCCAACGTGGCCATGGCTGGGCTAGCTAGTTGCGACAAGCTAGGGTTAGGGTGCGACAAGGTGTGTAGCGGCGCTGGGGCGGTCAAGGGGGGGTCTGGGCAAGCTACAAGATGAGGAGAGGAGGATCTCGAGCATAGGTCGCATCGGGAGCATTACGGGCGCATAGCGCCAGCAATGGTGATGGCACGAGGTCCTGGGGTGATAGTGGAGAGGGGAGGGGCACCAGGGCGCGTGGGGGCTGGCCCTGGGCGCGCGAGACGATGATGGAGCTGTTGTTCGCATCCAGAGTGTGTTGGTGACCAGCCAGCTGCATTGTCACCATGGCTTCTAGAAGAATGGGGTAATTTGGCTGGTCAAAGCATATCTAGGGGTTAGTCCTTAGTCGGTTTAGTGCGTGTGTGGAGGCTTAGGGGTCTGTGGAGCAATAGGATTAAGTCGAGCATCATGTTAAGGTTTCTGGCAGAAACTTTGCAAACTTACTGAGGTCTAATGGCTGGGGCATTTGGTCTGAATTTTGGTGTAGATGGGAATTATATGAGGGTGCGCAATTTTCAGGCCAATAGGGTGAGTGAATTTGGTAATTCATGTAGAAAGTGGCCTCCTGGCCAAAAATTCTTGAGAGCTTGCTATGCTCATTTGGTGTGGTGAATGAGGCTAAATTTTTGTGTGGTGCAGTTTAATATGATGATGAAGATGTGTGCAAGATTTCAGATCAATTGGTTGAGTGGAAAATGCACTTTCTGTAGAAACTTGTTCTCTGGTCCATTTCTTTGGAAATTCACTATGGTTCAATGGAGTGATGGAATTGGATGAAATTTAGGTGGAAGTGGTGTTTTCATCACCATGAAAAGTTTCAGCTCAAATGGGTGGATGAAAATGGTATTTCCTTCCCAATGCGATGTTGTGGATGCAAACTTCAGAAAATTGTGAAGGGGGCTATTGTAGTTGGGTGGGGCTCAAAGTTTGTGGATATGCATGATATTGGTGGATGTTGATTTATGCAAAATTGACCTTCATAGGGTGAAGCTACAATGCACTTGCTTTGCAAACTGACAGATCTGGCGAAAACTTGAATGGATGAAACAAGTTAAACTTTGACTAAAGTATGGGTGTGTGATGATAGAAATGGTGAAGATATGTATAGGAGGATCTCCCAAATTAATTGGTGAGATGTGCAAGGGAAAAGGGTGTTGCAGTGTAACTGGGTCCTAGGGTTTTAGTTAGCAGAAAGGGCAATTAGGGTTTTGGGGCTCAAAATGCTAATACCACGTAACTAGACAAGTCACTACTCAAATAAACACAAGAGTGCAAATCCAGGGTATTACACTGGTGGTTAAAGATCCGGCCGGATCCCGTCTGACAGACACCGATCGATCTACATGTCTAGTCAGGTCTCTCCCTCTCATTCTCCGAACATGCCGATCTATCTACATCTTTATTTAGGTATATCCCTCTCATTCTCTGACACATATTGATCAATCTACCTCTCTAGTTAGGTCTCTTCCCCTCATTCTCCGACACACACCGGCCGATCTACCTCTCTAGTTAGGTGTCTCCCTCTCATTCCAACACACACTGATCGATCTATCTCTCTAGTTAACTCTCTCCCTCTTTCACACACACACACACACACATCGATCAGTCAACCTCTCTTGTTAGGTATCTCCCTCTCTTTATGACACACACTGATCGATCTACCACTCTTTTTTAGAACCATCAGTCTACCTCTCTAGTTAGGTCTCTCAGCTCCCTCTCTTTCGGACATACACCGATAAATCTACCTCTCTAGTTAGGTCTCCCCTGTCTATCCGACACACACCAATTGATCTACCTCTCTAGTTTGGTATCTCCCTCTCTTTTTGACCGATGGTTCTAGAGAATAGTAGTACCCTCCACTTGCAACTATAGATACGAATCCTAGCATTCTAAACCACCCGATTGGCTCTATCAGTGGTTCACGTTGGTACTTGGTCTTGAGATTCAAAAGTTCAAAACTAGTACACTATGTAGTATAAATAAAATAAATATATAGAGTATATATATAGATATCTCTCTCACACAAAACACACTTGGGAATTCTCAATCTCTATAGCTGGGTCTCGATCGACCAATATCTACAATGCATGGAAAATAGATGAATACGCTAGTGTCCGAACAAGAGACCTCGTGACTGGTCGAGACAGGGCTGCCACAACTATCCTGCCTGCCACGCCAGCATAAAGATGACATGTGGGGCCTATATGTTGGCAAGGGGAAAAAATACGTGGCAAATAGATGAATCGCCCAGTGTTCGAACAAGAGACCTTGTGTCTAGTCAAGACAATGCCACCACGCCATACTGCGATAGTTTCAAGTGTAGACTATGTCTATTTAGTGCCGCGGTGCCAAGTGCATCTGCATGAGCATCATTTATTCTGACATGTAGTGCATATGTACAAATAGTTCAGTAGTACCTAGTCACAAACCAAACTAACATATTGGCATTATCTATGTGGAGTTACTAAACTAGTGGGTTGTTATTATGGACTTGGGACGGAAGGGGAATTTCACTTGGCTGGAATTCATGTTGTGAGATATTTCGATCCAAATCACAGAGGCTTGGCTGGAGGCGCAAGGTTTTGCTTAATGTGTGTGTCGCACATGGTGCCAATACGACACAAGCTTGGTCTACGTGGTGCATCGTCGGGTGCGGCTCCATTTGGGGATCGAAATAACTCCATTTGTTTATAGTAGTAGCAAACAAAGATTGTTTAGTTTGCAAACGAATCATTTTTTTTTGAGTTTGCAAACGAATCTATATGTATTACTTTTTCTATATAAAAAATGAACATATGTGTGTAGGAAAGAAACTAGACATATGATCTACGAGAAGCATGTACTCCCTCCATTTACTTATATACAAGGCCTCAAACTCAAATTACAGGTGCCATAAGGTCTGCTTTGCTAGCTAGCTTGTCTTCTGGTTTACTGGTTAATTAATACGACACATGCAAATTATAGGAAATTGAGTGGACATGAATGATCCAATGCATGCACACGAGTAGTTAAATCATGGGTTGCTAGTATGAGGCAGCATAATCAATTTTTGCCTACGTTCTGTTGGTGGTCTTTGTATTTAAAAATGGAGGGAGTAGTATCTTAGGGTTCGCCCATCGCCTACGCTCGCCTCCCAACCTTGCCCATCAATTCCTCCATGGATAATCCTCTAAATCCCAGCCTCCCACGAGCTTCCCTCTCATTGCGGCCCGCATCACTAACACCGTTGAGCAAAACCCACATATCTATCAGAGGGGATCCATTTCTCTACAATCACATATCGGTGGTGCTGGAGGACATGTCGGGGCTGCGTTGGAGGTGATGCGCAGCAAGGGAAAATCGGATCGAGGAACCGAAGCATCGATTGGAGACAAGTTCGAAGGAGCTACGCCTGGCGAAGCACAAGGTGGAGGTGCAAGTCGATCCCAGGGTAGAGATGGTGAGGGATGTCAGATCTGGCAGCGTTGTGTTGATTTCAAGCTGGGGCTAATGGCAGGGATCACATTCACGGATTCAACTCCGATAGAGAGAACACGCATGCCTTTGGAATGGCATCTGCAATTGGTGCAGCTGTTCAAATGGGTGGATGGAGAAGCCAACTCTCCCAACTAGCTGCATGTAACACCCAATATGCAGTCCTATCCTCAAGGAACTTGAAAGTCCTGCCAAGGATAGAAGCGCAAATCGAAGACGCTTCGCAAGGTGGATATGATTACAACATACCATGTACTAAATATATGAGAATACTAGATAAAGGCTTACAATCGCCACAAGCTACAACATGAATACATCAATACATAGCAATCATCATACGAAAGAGCAGGATCCGACTACGGAGGAAACCAAACGAAAATAAGAAGGACATCGACCCTGCTAATCCTAGGCTGCCAACCGGGAACCCATCCTATGATCTATGAAGAAGAAGAAGCAGAAGAAGAACTCCAAATAGAACAAGCATCGCTCTCACTCAAAGCATTGCTTTACCTGTACCTGCACCTGTTGTTGTAGTAATTTGTGATCCACGGGGACTCAGCAATCTCATTACCATGGATATCAAAACTAGCAAAGCTTAATGGGTATGGAATGGTTAAGTGGTGAGGTTGAAGTGAGCACTAGGCATTTGTATGTGGCTAACTTACGAGTACAAGATTAAGAAGGGTAGACTATGCATAATCGGTCGTTAACTAGTAATGATTAAAAAATGATTTTGAACACCTACTTACAAGTCATACCTAACCCCACCGTGTTCTCTTAACGAACTCCCTCGAAAAGAGACAAGCACGGTTACTCATGCGGTTGGTGTATTTTGATTGAAGTTAGTGTCAAGTTCTCTACAACCGGATAGTATAAATTTCCAAGTCGCCACATAATCGCGGGCACGACTTTTCAAAAAGATTTAACCCTGCAGGGGTGCTCCAAGTAGTCCATCATAAATTACAACACGCATCCGATGGAAAACCTCATACCATGATAGCACGATGCTTATAAGAAAACCCGGTGGACAAGCCACTCAGCAAAGGTAAAATTAAACCAGGAAGATCTCCCAACGTGTCGACGATCCCGATAGGAGCCGCATATCTCATTCTCAGGACACGGCGGATGAGCAGTCCGTACAACTAAAACCAGTCCTCGAGTTTCCTCGTGGTGGTGCTACAAGGGGCTCTAGTTTGGACTAGCACCACCAGCACTGGCCCACCTGTATTATGTGGAATAAAGAATCCGTGAGGCGATCAACCCCCTATGAGTTAATTAATTAATTTTAGTATTATTATGTTGGCAAATTTTAAAACCAATGTTGGGCCTTGCTGGAAGGGTTTTTATCCTAAGCGAATCATCAGTGGGGGCCATAATACCCCAAATGTGTTAGAAGCTCGCATCAAGGAACATAACACCGGTATGACAGAAACTAGGATGGCACGAATGTAAGAAAACACCAGGCAAAAGGTCGAGCCTTCCACATACACAACCAAGTATATAGGTGCATTAATTAAATAAGAGATATCATGATATCCATGTCCCAACATGGAACAACCGAAAATTGCACCTACAACTAGCAACACTATAAGAGGGCCTGAGCAAAGCGGTAACATAGCCAAACAACGGTTTGCTAGGAAGGTGGAGGTTAGAGGATTATCATGGCATATTGGGAGGCTTGACAAACAAGTGGTAGGTAGCAATACATAGCGATAGCATCAAGACAACTAGCAACCAAAGATAGTAGTGATATCCAAGGTAATGATCTTCTGCTTGGAATCCTGCTATGAAGAAGACTGGATCCATTAAGTAGTCGAACAAGCATAGTCGAACGAATCGTCACGCTCACAACATTGCCAGGAACTATCGAGAAGAAGCACAACCGGAAAGAAGGAAACAACTTGGTAAAAAAACAAGCATAATCATGACATGATGCACAATCAAGTATGATGCATGTCCATTTAAGATGCATGGCATGGCAAAGTGGAACATTAAAATACTACACATTAAATGAACCTCAATATGCAACGAGTTGGATATTGACGAAACTCCACATTCGAATATCTAGTTCACTCCCATTTATGTAGTCAATTGCTTAAATGTTGTTAATCATGGCAAGAGGTGAAGCACAAGTAAACAACCTATCTAGGCAATTTAAATGAGGCCAGAAAAAACACATAACAATTTCGGAAATTCCCCACATGCAATTTTCGAATTTGGTACTGTTCTGCCTAAAACACAATTTTATTGTTGTTAAACATGCAAAGTAAGTGCACCATGTTAATCTACACATTTTTTAGACCATTGACATATAAAGTTCATTTAATTCGGAGCTAGGGATGTTTAGTTATGAAAAAACCATTTTAACATGTCATTTGTGCAAATTAATGTAAACAACATGGATGAAAGTTGGATATTGTGAAACTACATGAAATTCTTTGCATTTTACATATATAGATCATTTTAATTTGATGTGTGGTTAATTAGTTATTCTATGTATGAGGATATGACATATTCAAGTTATATGCAAAGTTACAAAATGTTGTCATAAGTGATATGGAGCATTTGGTCACCATGACGGAAAGAAAGGGGTGCTATGGCGGCGATAATGAAAATGTTGCAATGGAAACATTTTGATGATCTGATAACGCATTGATATACTAGTGCAAAATAAAGTGTGGGTGTGCGTAACATCCAAGATTGATGCAGAGTGATCCCGATTACCAGGTGCCCCACGTGTCAGTCACATGTCAATGAGGAACGTGCAAAGAGTCAATTTGGTCACGGTGCAAAACATAGCGTGCATCTCACACATCACACATGCACTACTGCAGGATGCTGCTAACGTGACACTATGATCAGAGAGCCTTCAACGAAACTGTGTGCGTTGCAATAATCGCAAACGGTGGTGTAAAAAACCGTCAAAAGGTGCAAAACGTTTGCGATGGATGATGCATCAAACACGGTTCAGATTTTAGTTGCGTGTGCGATGCATGGCATACGGTTCAGTTCAATGAACTGTTTGCGATGAGGAGGAGCAAAAGAAACGGGCAGCCAGATGAAGGTGTGTGCGATATAAAGCATACGGTTCACTCGGATGAATTGTTTGTGATTAGGCTACACAAAAGAAATGATCAACCAGATCAAGGTGTGTGCGATATACGGCATGCGGTTCACTCGGATGAACTGTTTGTGTTGAGACAAGAGAACAGAAACGGTTCAATATAACAAGATGTGTGTGATACGCGGCAAACAGGTCTGTAATCAGAGATGTGTGCGAAGATCGATAATAACATAGACGGTTGCTGCTAATAAGATGTGTTTGTTGTGCGATGGGATTGCATACATTACAACAACAACATACACACACACACACACACTTATAAGGACATGGCTGCATAACCAAATTAAACATCCACTTACATAGGTGCCTGCTACAACCATGGCATTTGCACACACCAAAGTAAACTATTACATGCATAATTAAATAGGTGGCTACTACACACATGACATTTCCACACACCAATAAAGTACACTATATATTACATGGATGATTAACTAGCATAAATGATCATCTGATCATCATCTACTTCTTGTGACGCTTGATCTACTTGTGGCTTGATCCGGGCTCGTTGATTCGGGTAACGAGGCACTTCCTCATGTCAACAATCTGCATGTGCATCTCGTAGCATGTGTACATGCTCTTGGCCGCGAACCTGAGGTGAGGTTCATCCAGTTGCCGCATCTAGGCCCTGTGCCAGGATATGGGACATGTTCTCTAAGCATCCTGCTTCATCTTTTCATAGTAGGGGTCGATGTTGGCCGAGGCGAGTTCAACCAGGGAGTCCTTCTTCGTGCTGCCCCACACCCTATAGTGCTCACGGATTTTGACAAGGTTCTTGCAGGCCAAGACCGTAACCCTGAGCACTTTTACATTGCCGGTGGTTTCCACCGTGCAGAACTTGTAGTCGGTGCTGTTGACAAACCTATTGAAACAGTCGCAAGGCTCTGTGGCCATGCAGTAGTGGTAGATGAGGACATGATGGCGCACACACAACTGGGTGACGGCAACCTTCTGATCTATGTCGGGACGACCGGCGGTATACTGGAGGTCGATGCCGACCACCTTGTACTTGTCTCGAGCAAGCAACTGCTCAGTGCTGTTGATGTAGTCGTCCACCACGGCCGGGTCGATGGTGTACACCACCGAGAGATCCATCTCCCTCGCATGGGTCTCCACTTTATGCTCGCCGAACTCCATTGGAGCGCCGCTAGACATCCCCTCTCTATGTGTCGTCGTGGGTGTGCTTGTTGTGTTGTGGGGCGCGATCAAAAGGTTGAAGAGACTAAGGTTATAATGGCTACGGGAATTAAATGGGAAGCTGGACGGCCAGCAATATCGGCAGGCCCTGATGGCAGTTCTAATTTGCAGCGCGTAACTCCATCGTGCCGCACATAACTACATTGCATGGCAACGCACGCGGTGCAACCGCATGCATATGGGGCCCCCGACGTGATCGTGCGCACGCCCAACCACTGGCAGAGTGCGCGCGGAGGGACGCGAGCAGAGCGCTCCATGGTCGCCTCAATGGAGAGCAACCATATTTATGCATATAGCAGTTGAACACGCAAGGAAAAGCTTTCCAAAAGCCGAGCACGCCGATGGATGCGAGAAAAGCGCGCCAACGGACGTGAGCAGAGTGCGCCGCGGCGCCTAACGGTGAGTAGAACTTGCCGAGGGACACGAGAAGAGGCCGGCACAGTGATACGTGGCAAATAAGACGAACTATGCAAGCGATGTCAGAGACATCAATCATGAACTAGATGTCATCCAAAACAACCGTTTGCATTAAAGAGATGCACAAATCCCGCGCTGCGAATTTTCCCTCGACTTAAGGGGAAGACCATAGCTCTCACTTTGCATACGGGTGTTCTATCTAACACGTGTGCGATCAAGAGTTGCAGAAATCTTGCTCTGCGCATTTTCTCTTGGCTTCCTGGGAAGCTGTCGGTTTGCATACGGGTGTTCTAACTAAAACGTTTGTGATCAAGAGCTGCACAAATCCTGCTCGGCACATTTTCCCTTGGCTTCCTGGGGAAGTTGTCGGTTTGCATACGGGTGTTCTAACTAAAACGTTTGCGATGAGTGTTTTATATTTAAAACCTGTATTAAACAACGGCTTGGGCACCATTAATGGAGAGGATGCGAGCAAGGCGTGCGGCCATGGAAGTCAAAGGGCTCGCTTCCCGGTGAGCCTGCGCGGTGTATAACTCGCACGCTTCCCGGTGAGCCTCCACATTGGAGTACAGCTCGCACGCCTCCTGTTTAGTCAAGCACTCAAGCACCTGTCCGCACGACACCTCCTAGCCATTAAAAGAGTGAGGCGTGGCGTCACGTGAATGGTTAACAGAACACACACAATTTAAATTATACAAAACATTTGAGATGTTACAGTGGCAGCTACTTGTTTCAAAATGCCTTTGTTGGTTGTTATTCGAGTGCACCTTCTCTCAATATGGACATGAAAAATACCACAGCATGTCGGGTGCCATTCCATGATAGCATGCCAAGTTTCATGAATTTCAGACGAGTTTTGGATTTACTAGAATTTAAAAACAAAGTATCTCAACGTTTTGCCGGCAATGAATAGTGCCCTGGTGTTTGAAATTCATTCCCATTTCTTTCATGGGAACTAAGCATGCACCGAAGGACACAGATTTGATTTTTCAACCAATTCATATGCACTGGAGCATGTGCATGTAGTTCAAATTTGAATTATGCACATAAAATGCCTAGAAAACCCAGTTAATGTATAAAAATGTCCAAACGAACCCCAAAAAATTCCAAAATTAAACACAACACTCCTGTTGTTCTATGTTGACACTAGAATTTTTTTGAAAGCAATAAGAGGCAACAGATATCGTTTCGTCCCCAAAGGTGGCACGTTCCCTACCGAAACCATCATGCTTGTTGTGAGAAGCTCTAGTTTGTGAGAAGCTTATACCCAAACCTGCCCCAAATGGGACCGAACTTTTACCACGGCATGTTGATGCCGCTCCATGATAGCATGCCAAGTTTCATGAATTTCAGACGAGTTTTGGATTTACTAGAATTTAAAAACCATGCATCTCAATGTTTGCGGTCGAGTGACGGTGGCAGGGTGTTTGACATTCATTCCCATTTCTTGCATGGGACCTAAGCATGCAACCAAGGACGTAGATTTGATTTTTCAACCAATTTATATGCACTGGAGCATGTGCATGTATTTCAAATTTGAATTATGCACATAAAATGCCTAGAAAACCCAGTTAATGTATAAAAATGTCCAAACAAACCCCAAAAATTCCAAAATTAAACACAACACTCCTGTTGTTCTATGTTGACACTAGAAAATTTTTGAAAGCAATAAGAGGCAACGGATATCGTTTCGTCCCCAAAGGTGTCACATTCCCTGCCGAAACCATCACGCTTGTTGTGAGAAGCTATGGTTTGTGAGAAGCTTATACCCAAACCTGCCCCAAATGGGACAAAAATTTACCACGGCATGTTGATGCCGCTCCATGATAGCATGCCAAGTTTCATGAATTTCAGACGAGTTTTGGATTTACTAGAATTTAAAAACTAGGTATCTCAATGTTTGCGGCCGAGTGATGATAGCAGGGTGTTTGACATTCATTCCCATTTCTTGCATGGGACCTAAGCATGCAACCAAGGACACATATTTGATTTTTCAACCCGTTTATATGCACTGGAGCATATGCATGTAGTTCAAATTTGAATTATGCACCTGAAATGCCTACAAAACCAAGTTAATGTATAAAAACGTCCAAACGAAACTTGAATAATTCCAATTTTTTTATGACACACCTATAGTTGGATGTTCACTGCAGATAAAAGTTCTAACAATTCAAACACCATTCTTTGCAGCTGTGACCCCATTATGTAATTCAAATCAAGAAAAAAAATCAAGTAGATCACACACAGTGTATTATCACCAACCGTGTGAGATGCAGCACAAAATATCTTGGAACACCGTCGGAGTGTCAAGCACACTAGCCCGCTCCTCAAATATCATTTCACCGTTCAATCGTCACCGGTGAAAGATGGGGACGTGGACCCGTGTCGTGAGGGCAACTTCGGCGGCCCACTCCGGCGAGAGCGCGGCTGCAGCCGCCAGGTGCGTGCTAACAAGCTTCGTGAGAGCGACCGCCATCTGCGTCCGGGCGGCCAAGGCAGCCCAAATGGCTGCTATTGCTTCTCAGGCGGCAGCAGCAACATCTGCCTCGGGGATAGCAACTGGCGAGAGCGGCACTGCAGCTGTCCGTTCCGCAGCGGCGGCCTAAGCCCTGATGGAGGCCGCCCACGACCATCTCGAGGTCGTCCACGCCTAGCTCGTGGCGGTCACTCCAGAAATCAAATCAAGCTTCTCCGACAACGGTCGGCAAACCACGGCCGAAGAGTTGGCAATCGCCGAGAGTGTTCGAGCGGCCGTCCGTTCCTGTGTGGCATACCTTGACACGACGGAGCCCGCCAAAGCCCAGATCGCGGCCGCCCACGCCCAGCTCGTGGCGGCCTATTCCAAAGATATGGCGGACGCGGATGGCGAGATGCTTGCTGATACGTCCATTTTGCATCATGGTTCCTTACTATTATTTATAATGTTTTTATCCATAATAATGCTTTTTGGAGTAATTCTAATGCCTTTTCTCTCATAATATGCAAGGTATACACAAAGCGGGAGAATTCCGGCAGCTGGAAATCTGGACCTGGAAAAGTTACGTCAGGCTACCTATTCTGCACAACTCCAAACAACTAAAACTTCACGGAGAATTTCTATGGAAAATTTGAGGAATATTAGAGCAAATAACTACCAGAGGGGGCCACCAGGTGGGCAAAACCCAGCTGGGCGCGCCAGGGAGCCCAGGCATGCCCTGGTGGGTTGTGCTCACCCAGGCCCACCTCTAGTGCCCATCTTCTGGTATACAGGTCATTTTTACCTAGAAAAAATAAGGAGAGGACTTTCGGGGCAGAGCGCCGCCGTCTCGAGGCGGAACTTGGGCAGGAGCACTTTTGCCCTCCAGCGGAGTGATTCCGCCGGGGGAACTTCCCTCCCGGAGGGGGAAATCATCGTCATCATCATCACCAACAACTCTCCCATCTTGGGGAGGGCAATCTCCATCAACATCTTTAACAGCACCATCTCATCTCAAACCCTAGTTCATCTCTTGTGTCTAATCTTGTTACCGGAACTATAGATTGGTGCTTGTGGGTGACTAGTTGTGTTGATTACATCTTGTAGTTGATTACTATAAGGTTTATTCAGTGGAATATTATATGTTCATATCCAATATGCTATTTAATACCCCTCTGATCTTGAGCATGATTATCATTTGTGAGTAGTTACTTTTGTTCTTGAGGTCACGGGAGAAATCCTGTTGCAAGTAATCATGTGTACTTGATATGTGTTCGATATTTTGATAGTATGTATGTTGTGATTCCCTTAGTGGTGTCATGTGAACGTCGACTACACGACACTTCACCATATTTGGGCCTAAGGGTATGCATTGTGGAGTAGCAATTAGATGATTGGTTGCGAGAGTGACAGAAGCTTAAACCACAGTTTATGCGCTATTCCGTAAGGGACCGATTGGATCCAAAAGTTTAATGCTATGGTTGGAATTTATTCTTAATACTTTTCTCGTAGTTGCAGATGCTTGCGAGAGGGATAATCATAAGTACGAGGTTTGTTCAAGTAAGAACAGCACCTGAGCACTGGTCCACCCACATATCAAATTATCAAAGTACCGAACACGAATTAAACCAACATGATGAAAGTGACTAGATGAAATTCCCGTGTACCCTCAAGAACGCTTTGCTTATCATAAGAGATCATTTTGTCCTGTACTTTGCCTCAAAAGGATTGGGCTACCTTGCTGCACTTTTGTTACTACTATCGTTACTTGCTCGTTACAAATTATCTTGTTATCAAACTACTCTGCTACTTATAATTTCAGCACTTGCAGACATTACCTTGCTGAAAACCACTTGTCATTTCCTTCTGCTCCTCGTTGGGTTTGACACTCTTACTTAACGAAAAGATCTACATTTGATCCCATATACTTGTGGGTCATCAAGGCTATTTTCTGGCGCCGTTGCCGGGGAGTGAAGTGCCTTTGGTAAGTGGAATTTGGTAAGGAAACATTTATATAGTGTGCTGAAATTTATTGTCACTTGTTACTATGGAAAACAATCCTTTGAGAGGTTTGTTCGGGTTATCTTCACCTTGACCGGAACCACAATTATCTACCCCTCAACCTACTACACCTACTGAAAATATTGAATATGAAATTCCTTAGGGTGTGATAGAACAACTGCTAGCGATTCCTTATGCAGGAGATGGAACCGAACATCCTGATATGCACTTGATATATGTAGAACAAATTTGGGGATTGTTCAAGCTTGCAGGTTTAACCGGAGATGAAGTTATGAAGAAGGTTTTCCCTTTATTTTTGAAGGGAAAAGCATTTGCATGGTATAGGCTATGCGATGATATTGGATCGTGAAATTGGAATCGTTTGAAATCGGAGTTCCATCAAAAAAATTATCCTATGCATCTAGTTCATCGTGATCGGAATTATATATATAATTTTTGGCCTCGTGAAGGAGAAAGTATCGCTCTAGCTTGGGGGAGGCTTAAGTCAATGTTATATTCATGCCCCAATCATGAGCTCTCAAGAGAAATTATTATCCAGAACTTTTATGCTCGGCTTTCTCGTAATGAGCAAACCATGCTTGATACTTCTTGTGTTGGTTCTTTTATGAAGAAGACTATTGAATTCCGGTGGGATATTTTGGAAAGAATTAAACACAACTCTGAAGATTGGGAACTCGACAAAGGTAAAGATTCAGGTATTAAACTTAAGTATGATTGTGTTAAATTTTTATGGATACCGATGCTTTTCAAAAGTTTAGCACTAAATACGGACTTGTCTCTGAGATAGTAGCCTCCTTTTGTGAATCATTTGCTACTCATGTTGATCTCCTTAAGGAGAAGTGGTTTAAATATCACCCACCTATTAAAGAAGAAATTAAAGAACCGGTACCAGTTAAAGAGGAAAATATACTTTACAATGTTGATCCAGTTGTTCCTTCTGCTTATATTGAGAAACCACCTTTCCCTGTTAGGATAAAGGAACATGCTAAAGTTTCAACTGTGGTTAACAAAAGCTATATTAGAACACCTAAACCTGATGAACAAATTAAAGTACAACCTAGTATTGCTATGGTTAAAGATCTCTTGGAAGAAGATATGGATGGGCATGTTATTTACTTCTGTGAAGAAGCTGCTAGAATTGACAAACCTGATAAAAAGGATAAACATAGACCTGTTGTTGGCATGCCCGTTATCTCAGTTAAAATAGGAGATCACTGTTACCATGCTTTATGTGACATAGGTGCTAGTGTGAGTGCTATTCCTTACACCTTATATCAAGAAATTATCAAAGGCATAGCACCTGCAGAAATAGAAGACATAGATGTTACTATTAAACTTGCTAATAGAGACACTATATCACCAATTGGGATTGTTAGAGATGTTGAAGTCTTGTGTGGGAAAATAAAATACCCTACTGATTTTCTTGTTCTTGGTTCCCCACAAGATGACTTTTGTCCCATTATCTCTGGTAGACCTTTCTTGAACACTGTTAATGTTAAAATAGACTGTGAGAAACAAACTGTCGGTATTAGCTTTGGTGATGAGTCTCATGCGTTTAATTTTTCCATCTTTAGTAGAAAGCTTCATGAAAAAGAATTGCCTAGTAAGGATGAATTAATTGGTCTTGCTTCTATTGATGTACCACCTACTGATCCTTTAGAACAATATTTGCTAGACCATGAAAATGATTTACACATGCATGAAAGAAATGAAATAGATAAGGTTTTCTTTGAACAACGTCCTCTACTTAAACACAACTTGCCTATTCAAACTCTAGGAGGTCCTCCTCCACCTAAAGGTGATCCTGTGTTTGAATTAAAACAATTGCCAGACACTTTGAAATATGCTTATCTTGATTAAAATAAGATATATCCTGTTATTATTAGTGCTAACTTTTCAGAACATGAAGAAGAAAGATTGTAGAAAGTTCTAAGGAAGCACCGGGCTGCTATTGGATATACTCTTGATGATTTAAAGGGCATTAGTCCCACTCTATACAGGCTATAGGATGGTAATAGATTTTAGAAAATTAAATAAAGCAACTAGAAAAGATCATTACCCTCTGCCTTTTATTGATCAAATGCTTGAAAGATTATCTAAGCACACACACTTTTGCTTCCTTGATGGATATTCTGGTTTTTCACAAATACCTGTTTCTCAACCTGATCAAGAAAAGACCACTTTTACTTGTCCCTTTGAAACCTATGCTTATAGACGTATGCCTTTCGGTTTATGTAATGCACCTGCTACCTTTCAAAGATGTATGACTGCTATATTCTCTGACTTTTGTGAAAGATTGTTGAGGTTTTCATGGATGATTTCTCTGTCTATGGGAAGTTTTTTGATGATTGTTTAAGCAATCTTGAGCGAGTTTTGCAGAGATGTGAACAAACAAATCTTGTCTTGAATTGGGAGAAGTGCCACTTTATGGTTAATAAAGGAATTGTCTTGGGTCATAAAATTTCTGAAAGAGGTATTGAAGTGGACAAGGCTAAGGTTGATGCAATTGAGAAAATGCCATGTCCTAAAGATATAAAAGGTATTCGTAGTTTCTTAGGTCATGTTGGTTTCTATAGGAGATTTATCAAATCCTTCTCTAAAATTTATAGGCCTCTTACGAGTCTTTTGCAAAAGGATATCCCTTTTGTTTTTGATAATGATTGTTTAGAAGCCTTTGAAACACTCAAGAAAGCCTTAATTTCCGCACCTATTATTCAACCACCTGATTGGAACTTGCCTTTGAAATTATGTGTGATGCTAGTGATTATGCTGTTGGTGTTGTTCTAGGACAAAGAGTTGATAAGAAACTGAATGTTATTCATTATGCTAGTAAAACTCTAGGCAGTGCTCAAATAAATTATGCTACTACTGAAAAAGAATTCTTAGCAGTGGTGTTTGCTTGTGATAAATTTAGACCTTATATTGTTGATTCCAAAGTAACTGTTCACACAGACCATGCTGCTATTAAATATCTTATGGAAAAGAAAGATGCTAAACCTAGACTTATTCAATGGGTTCTTTTGTTACAAGAATTTGATTTACATATCAGAAAAGGAGCTGAGAACCCAGTAGCTAATAATTTATCTAGGCTTGAAAATGTGCTTGATGACCCACTACATATTGATGATAGTTTTCCTGATGAGCAGTTAGCTGCAATAAATGCTGCTCATAATACTCCTTGGTATGCTGATTATGCTAATTACATTGTTGCTAAAGATTTACCACCTAGCTTTACATACCAACAAAAGAAAAAATTCGTCTATGATTTAAGACATTACTTTTGGGATGACCCACATCTTTATAAAGAAAGGAGTAGATGGTATTATTAGACGTTGTGTACCTGAGCATGAACAGGGAGAAATCCTACGGAAATGTCACTCTGAAGCTTATGGAGGGCATCATGCTGGAGATAGAACTTCTCACAAGGTATTGCAATCTGGATTTTATTGGCCTACTCTCTTCAAGGATGCCCGTAAGTTCGTCTTATCTTGTGATGAATGTCAAAGAATAGGTAATATAGGTAAGCATCAAGAAATGCCTATGAATTATTCACTTGCTGTTGAACCATTTCATGTTTGGGGATTTGATTACATGGGACCTTTTCCTTCATCTAATGGGTATACACATATTTTGGTTGCTGTTGATTATGTTACTAAATGGGTAGAAGCTATTCCAACCAGTAGTGCTGATCACAACACCTCTATTAAAATGCTTAAGGAAGTTATGTCACGACCGGTTTTTCAATAAAATATTTATTGAGAGACAATCCCTTTTACGGACCAGTAAAGAAGAATTCCTTCTCACTGGTAGACAATATCTTGGTCACAGAAGAAAAATACTAGGAGTACTGAATATAATGCAAGGTTGAGCGGAGACTGCTCAACAATTTATTACATGTACGCCGATAAAACATAACGGCGGTTAGGGTGGCATAACTACTAACTCACGATAACAACAGTGGTGGAAATATCACAGCGGAGTGGGTGGTATGACTCCTGAAAACTACAGCTCTTCGAGCGTCGGGGTGAAGCTCGAGGAGATTTATTGCGGGTGGCGGAAGCGTATATAATACAAGTGACCAGTATCCAGGATCGCACGGGACTGACTGGGATTCCTCTAGGCGTCGGACTCACTATCAAACTCTACATCCAAGAGATCGCCTTCGTCAACATCTGGCCAAATCAACAAGCCAGGTGAGTACTATGAAAGTACTCGCAAGACAGTTCGGACATAAGATTTAAAAAATGTAAACATGATGCATTTGAACAGGTTAACAAGTGCACTCAGACATAGAGATAATGCTGCATGGGAAATAAAAGAGAAGTCGGGCGGTAGTCCTCCCGAAATCCCAAAATAAATAATGGGTGCCAAACGAGGGTCTGAATGACTCCTCGAGAGGAAAATGCAAGAATAACAATGCCGCAGTCGGGCGTTAGGGCGACACCACATAAAGGGCTTATAATAGAAAATAAAAGATAGTGCATGCCACAGTCGGACGTCTGAGCGACATCGCATAAAGGGCTTATATCAAAAGTAAATAACCAATATGCCACAGTCGGACGTCTGAGCGACATCACATAAAGGGCTTCATAACTTAATACCTTAGTAGCTCAAGAATTTAAAACATAACAAAGGAATAATCAAGTATGAGGTAAAATAACAGGGGTTAGTCCATCCTTAGGAAAAATGTTTAACCAAGTTTACCACTCAAGTTTGGTTACCGGGGATAATACCACGAGGACTTGGCATAGATATGGATACACTGATCGCGATACTTGACCTTGGATACGATGACTCGGAAGGATTTTACTCTGCAGAGTTTGTACTTTAACCACAGCCAACGGATTTCAGTAGTCATGGGGACTAGTTCCGTTTACGGTGTTTTGGAAGAAACACATCTAACTAGTACACACCCATTCAACATTCCGAAGCCAGGAATCACCCTCGGCAACATTCAAGAAAAACCTTGAGACGGGGAGGCTACAACCTCGCGTAGCATGGGATCAAATTTCTATACGCGCGCTCTAAGGGGTGCCCCCCTCTCGGTCCCAACCGGAAACACCCATGCCCCCTGACCGGATGACTGGCTTTAATCCAGGGCCATAGAACCCTCATCCCGGCCCCTCTGTTTGGTGTGTACACGGAAAGAGGTTACCAACTTACTAAACCGCATTCTGGCAGAAAACATGTGGTAGCACGGAAGGGGGAAGAACGATAACGTGACTCCGTCCACGTTAACGTCGAAAATAAATTGGATGACGTAAGGCTAGCATGCTACAACAGTACCACCTTACTGCCCATCATGTCACCACATGACTAGGCCATCTCTCATCAGAGATCACAGTAACTTTGGAACACACGGGTAACTGCCTCGCATGCAATGAGATACTCATTGATACTCATATGCCATGCACAACCTTTCACGCAAACATGCAAAACACCTATCATATCAAAGGTTCAAACATGCTTTCCTGGTTCGGAGAAGTCGGAGTCTAGTTCGGCGAAGTTCGCGGCTCCGTCACCTCTCCCGGAACCTACGGTATAGCGAAAAATGCATACTAACGTGAAAACCAATGCGTGCATAAAATTTGTTCCAAAAAATTTCCAAATAAATCCCATAAAAAACTAGACAAAATTATAAGACTGTCAGAAAAAGAATCACTCAAAAATCACTTTTTATTAAAAAGTTATAAGGGTTTCTGTCCAGGGACTCATCTGTAATGAAACAGAAAAGTTCCAGGGGCTTAACTGAGAAAACAGAAAACGGTTCGAATAGAAACGCGCCAGCCCACAGAGAAAACGTACTCTGCCCGAAGGCGCCAACAAAAAACACTTCCGGGTTGAAAGAAGAGAGGCTGACGTGGGGGGTCCACATGTCAGGTTTGAAAAACCTCGCCGGCGCCCGAAGGCTGCGGTGGTCGCCGGCGTCGAACCACGGCGAGTCAGGGAGATCGGAGTGTACCAAGAGTATCAGCGTGTCCTTCTGTGTCGGTGGGTGGACTTGGGCGTCGGGAGGCACCACGTCGACGGCGACACTTTCTCCGGCGGACGGCGGCTCGGGCGATGGTGGGGAACTCCGGTGGTGTGCTGCAAACTTCGAATTGAAGCGCGGGTCAGAAGGAGGGATGCATTAGAGAGCTACTGGCAAGAGATGGGAGGCAGAGGTGTACGCACGAGAGCGAATCGAGCTGGATCCCGTGGCGGGTCGCGGCAGCCGGAGTTGAGGAAGGAGACTCCCTCGGGGCTCTTCCAGTGGCTAGGCGCGGTCTTGGTTGAGTGCAGAGGTGGTGTGGGTACTAGCTGGAGCTCGGGGCCTCTATTTATAGGCGGCTCGAGGGGGTGGCCGAGAACGGGGAATCTCCGGCGAGCGATTACGGCGAGGCAGCGGCTTGGCAGAGGGTTTAGGTGGCCAGGCAGCATCAGTGGGAGTTAGTGGTCCCGTTCCACTGCTAAACTCGGTCGGGCATGGCGTAATGGCGTCGGTCTTCGTCGGGGTCGCCGTACTGGCACGGCAGCGGCAGAGAGCACGCTCCGCACCCAGCGGTTCACGACGAGGGTGGCAGCGTGCACTGGGGAGTGGAAGACCACGCGGCGACCTCCGGTGGCTTGGGCGGCGCCGGACGGCGCTGTCTGCGCTGCGCCTCTCTTCTGACGGCCGCAAAGCCGCCGTTGGCGTCGGTCACGGGGCGGCGCACCTCCTGCTGCTCGTCGTCGATGTCCGCAAGCTTCCAGGCGCTCGTGCGGTGCAGAGGACAAGGGGGAGGGGACAGGGAACACGGCGACGCCGGGGCACTGGTGAGATTGGCAACGGACACTGAAGAAACGACAGTGGTTCAGACACTGTTAACTGAATTTGACTGAACATGACATTGACAGTGCTCTGAAGGTGTTCGATGAAATGATTTGGTGTGAAGAAAATTTTTCCTGGAGCTGGGACTTGGTGAGGTGACCTCTCAATGCACCCAGAGGCTGCCTGATTTTTCTCAAAAAATTTGGAGAAGGATTTGAATGAATTTCATCAAATTTGGCAAATCTGGTCCAAACTTGCAGCAAGTATAGTTTGAAAAATTTGAACTGAAGACCAGTGGATTTTCATGGATCTTGGTTGAGGGTTCAAAGGACTAGGAAGGGAAAATGGTTTGGGGGCAAAAATCAAAGCAGAAGGAGTAGTTCCTTTGTAAACCTCCAAGGATCAAGATATAAGGCAGAAATTGTTTTTGATAAGAAATAAATGGGAAAATTTATATGGAGAGGTTCAACTTGCTGGATTTGAAGTAAATCATGATCCAAAGATGAGGAAAGGTTTATGAGAGTGGATTTTCACTAAGGTCATGGCAAGAGAGATTTGTTGAAAGTGGCAAAGGATCATTCCAAAAGCCATAGGGCATTTTCAAAGAAATTTTCAAAGGATATTTTTCCCAAGTGAAAAGTATTTTGGTTTGAGTCCAATTAAAAAGAAAGAACCTCCAAGACCAAAATCAAGTCTTGGGGGAATCCAAATAAAACTCTTGCCATAAAGAAAAAAAAAATTTGAAAGGGAGGGTTCTTTTGAAGAAAAAAATTTTAAAACACCTCCCTCAAGTCAAATAAAAATTTTGAAAAGGCCAAATAAAATTTTGGGTGTCACAACACCTACCCCCTTAGGAAAAATCTCGTCCTCGAGATTTCAGCTGATCCTCAAATAGATATGGATATTCTGCCTGAAGCAAATCTTCCCTTTCCCATGTAGCTTCATCCTCAGTGTGGTTGCTCCACTGAACTCTGAAAAATTTTGTGGTTTTCTGACGGGTCCTCCGTTCAGACTCTTCCAGTATCTTTACTGGCCGCTCTCTGTAGGTGAGATCTGCTTGCACATCAATGCTCTCATGAGATACATGCTTCTCCGGGTTACTTACACATTTTCTTAATTGTGAGACGTGGAACACGTCATGGACGTCTGACAGCTCCTTGGGTAGGTCTAATTGGTAGGCTACCGTGCCTCTTCGTGCAATTATACAGAATGGTCCAATAAATCTCGGGGCTAGCTTCCCCTTAATTTTGAACCGTTGCAGACCCCTCATAGGAGATACTCGGAGGTATACGGAATCACCGGGCTCAAAGCTGACCTCACGATGCTTTTGATCGTAGTAGCTCTTTTGTCGGCTCTGTGCTGTCTTGAGTCTGTCCCTGATCTGTTTAACTTTCTCCTCGGCCTCCTTGAGCATGTCTGGGCCGAAGATACGACTGTCACCTGTTTCTGACCAATTCAGTGGGGTACGGCACCTCCGTCCGTACAATGCTTCAAAGGGTGCCATTTGTAAGCTGGCTTGGTAACTGTTGTTTTAGGCAAACTCGGCATATGGCAAAATTTCCTCCCAACTGGATCCATAGGTGAGCACACAGGCTCTCAGCATGTCCTCTAGGATTTGGTTCACACGTTCCGTTTGTCCATCAGTCTGAGGGTGGTACGCTGTACTGAAAGCTAGTTGCGTGCCCAGAGCTTGTTGCAGGTGATCCCAAAATTTGGAGACAAATTGGGTGCCTCGGTCGGATATTATAGTCTTTGGGACTCCATGCAAACAAACTATACGAGAGAGATAAAGCTTGGCCAGCCTTTGTGTGGAGTAGGTAGTCTTCACGGGAATGAAATGAGCAACCTTGGTTAGTCGGTCTGTGATGACCCATATGGCGTCATTTCCGCGTTGTGATCGAGGTAGTCCGATGATGAAGTCCATTCCTATTTCATCCCATTTCCACTCCGGTATCCTGTTTGGCTGGAGTAGCCCTGCTGGCTTTTGATGCTCGGCCTTGATGCGCTGACATGAATCGCAACAAGCAATAAATGCGGCTATATCCCTTTTCATACCGTGCCACCAAAATCTCTCCTGAATGTCTTTGTACATTTTGGTTCCTCCAGGGTGGATCGAGTATGGAGCGGTGTGGCTTTCGGTTAGGATTTGTTGCTTGAGTTCCTCAATGTTAGGTACGCAAAGTCTGTCTCCGTACCATAATATTCCTTCACTGTCTGTGACGAACTCTGAAGCCTTACCAAGGTTCATTTTCTTTTTTATACCTTCGATGCTGGGATGTCCTGTTGAGCCTTCTTAATTTGTTCCACTAGGGTGGGTTGTATCTCCAGATTTGATACGGTGCCCTCAGAGACTAACACCATGTTGAGCCTAGCGAACTCTTGCTGAAACTCAGGCCTCAAGTTTTGCGGACCATCGTTGTCCGGGCTGGGGTTTCGACTAAGGGCATCAACCACTACATTTGCTTTCCCTGGATGGTAGTGAATACCGACATCATAGTCCTTGACCAATTCCAACCAGCGTCGTTGGCGTAAGTTTAGCTCTGGTTGCGTGAAAATATATTTAAGGCTCTTATGGTCCGTATGTATTTCACAGCGATTTCCCAACAGAAAGTGCCTCCACTCCTTGAGTGCATGTATGACTGCTGCTAGCTCCAAGTCATGTGTTGGGTAATTTTCCTCATGTTTTCGCAGCTGCCTAGAGGCATACGCGACAACTTTGCCATCCTGCATTAGTACACACCCAAGGCCCTTTCGGGACGCGTCACAATATACTTCAAAACTCTTGTGTATATCTGGCACAGTTAGGACCGGTGCGGTTGTTAGTTTCTCCTTGAGCTCTTGGAAGCTTTTCTCGCATGCTTCCGTCCATACAAATTTCTTGTCTTTCTTGAGCAACTGTGTTATAGGTTTTTCCACAGTGGAGAATCCTTCAATAAATCTTCTGTAATATCCGGCCATTCCCAGGAAACTCCGCACATCTGTCACGTTGGCGGGTGGCTTCCAGTCAAGTATGGCTTTGACTTTCTCTGGGTCTACGGCCATGCCTTCTTGGTTTAATATGTGGCCTAGGAAACCAACTTGCCTTAGCCAAAATTCACACTTGCTAAATTTGGCGTACAACTGATGTTTCCTTAATTCTCCCAAAACAATTCTGAGATGCTCAGCATGCTCTTCCGATGTCCTTGAGTAAACCAGAATATCGTCGATGAACACCACAACAAATTTGTCCATGAATTTCATGAACACTTTATTCATGAGGTGGACGAAATATGCGGGGGCGTTCGTTAGTCCAAAAGGCATCACTGTGAACTCATATAATCCGTATCTGGAGGTGAATGCTGTTTTAGGGATATCTTCTGTCCGTACTTTCAATTGATGATATCCCGATCTCAAATCAATTTTTGAGAACACCTTGGCTTGTGCGAGCTGGTCAAACAAATCATTTATCCGTGGCATCGGATATTTGTTTTTGATGGTGACCATATTGAGAGCTCGATAGTCTATACACAGTCTCAGTGTCCCATCCTTTTTCTTGGCGAATAATACTGGCGAACCCCATGGTGAGGAGCTGGCTCGAATAAATCCTTTGTCCAATAATTCCTTTATCTGCTTCTTCAACTCCACCAATTCTGAGGGTGCCATTCTATAAGGTTTCTTATAGATGGGAGCGGTGCCAGGTGCTAGTTCGATGCTGAATTCTATCTCTCGGTCTGGTGGCATGCCTGGTAGTTCTTCAGGAAATACGTCAGGAAACTCGCATACCACTGGAACTTTTCTCAGTTCTGAAATGTCCACTTTGTTCAGCTTTGGTTGCCGTGACCATGGCCTTTCTTGAGCTGTAACCTTTATTGTCTTGCCGTGATGGTGAGTGAGAATCACGGTCCGATTGAAACAGTCAATGAATCCTTTGTTGGTGGTCAACCAGTCCATCCCTAAAATGACATCCAGTCCTTTATTTTCCAACACGATGAGATTAGCTTGAAACTGTAGTCCTTCGAACTCAATGATCACTCCTTGGCAGTAACTCTGAGCGATTTGCTTATTTCCGGGGGACTTGATGATCATTGATTTTTCCAAGGGAAGTATCGGAAAACCATGTTGCAAAACAAAACTCTTCGAAACGAACAAATGGGAAGCTCCAGAATCAAACAAAACCGTGGCGGGTACTGTGTTGACAGGGAACGTACCGAGCACGATGTCTGGGGCATTCTGCGCTTCTTCCCTGGTGACATGGTTTAGGTGACCCTTCCTGTGGTTGTTGTTGGGATTGAAATTGTTGCGCTTGGGGCTGGATTATTCCCACCATTGTTCAGCTTGGGGACCGAGTTCCTCGGCTTTGGGCACTGTTTAGCATAGTGCCCTTCTTCACCACAAGCATAGCATGTGACCCCTGGATGGTATGAGAAGTCCTTGTCCCTGGAATGAAACTGTCTGGTTGGCCTTACAGCAGTAGTTGTGGATTTCCTTGCTTCAGTCCTCTGAACATCCGTCTTGCTTCGGTTGTTGCGAGCAAGGGTCGTCTTTTCCCTCTTTCGCTTACGGATATCTTCCAGACTACGGCGCTCATTCTCCAAGGTGATGGCCTTGTCAACCAGAGTTTTAAAATCCGGGAAAGTGTGTACAACCAGTTGGCATCTTAGTGCCGGTGCCAGACCGTCCAAGAACTTTTCCATCCTCTTGTTCTCTGTCATGTGCTCATCGTAGGCATAACGAGATAGCTGGGTAAACTGACCGTTGTATTCGGTCACTGACATGCCTCTTTGCTTGAGGTCATCAAATTCTCTCTTCTTGATTTTGATGATGCTCCGGGGGATGTGTGCCCCACGGAAGCCTTCCTTGAACTCTTCCCAGGTGATGTTGTGTTCACTGGGATGCATGTGTAGGAAGTTTTCCCACCATGCTGCAGCTGCTCCAGTAAGGTAGTGTGGTGCATAAAGCACCTTCTCATTATCTGAGCACTGAGCAATAATCAGCTTCCTCTCGATGTCACGAAGCCAGTCATCGGCTTCCAGCGGCCTATCAGTGTGAGCAAAAGTTGGAGGGCGAGTCTTCTGTAACTCAGATAACTTGGAGTGGGGTTGGTATGGCTCACGGTGATTTCCCATATTGATGACGTGATTCATCATCTCTTGGTGCTGTTGCTGGCTTTGTTCGAAGAGACGGCATACTTGAGGCAGGGCTGCTTCGCTGTCCTGTTGACTGGACTGTCCCTGAGTGAAGTTTGTGCTAGTCTGTGTCCCATAAACTTCTTCTGGCTGATTGGGCATGGAACGAGTCCACAGACGAGACATTTTTCTAGTTTGGGGTATTATTTTGCAAAATTCATGAGAAGAACTGTGTGGCACAAGGAAAATCTTGCAAAGGCAAACATTTAAAAGACCTCAGATTTTTCAAGAAAGCATAAACGATTTCGCACGGAGACGAACTGCTTAACACAAACTTACACGCGAAAAGCAAACACATGATACAGCACTCAGGATGTGCGTACACAATCCTGACATGTTATTTTGACCAGCACACTCCTCCGGAAAGCAGGGTTCACAACTACTACAAACTAGCGTACAGATACAACACAACATACAAGCAGCCATAACGCGTGGCTACTCGGCGCTCTCAGTCGGAGATGGTGACGATGTCCTTTCCCTTGCCGAGGGCAAGACTCAGCGGTGCGGGAGATTCAACCTCCACCTCCTCTCTAGCAGGCTCCTGGCACGTAACACTGCGCTGCGGTGATGGCGCGGGAGCGACAGGTGGTAGCGTGGGTGCGGCAAGCGGTGCAGCTCTGACTGGAGTAGGAGCGATGACTCTGTCGAACTCCTCAGTGGTAGGCAGACAGCGAGCAGTGGCCAAAATGGCCGGTGCATAAGAGGCTGAAGACGAGACGAATGTCAGAGGCGGTGCTGTGTGGAGAAGCTCCTTCCTGCAGGCAGGACCGCCCCGAACTAAGTCCATGCGGGCAGCCACAAGATCATCCATGAGGTTGTCGAAGGATTCCTCCAGAGCCTTGAGGTACTCCACGATCATCTCGATGGCTTCATCTCGCTCTCCCCGATGGCAGGCGAATGCATAGTGACAAGTGTATGGCACATGGCATGGGAGGTAGCGGCAGCGACGAGTCTTCATCATCGGAAGGATGTCCCGAAGACGAGCTATCGCCTCACGGGCAGCCATCTGCATGGCATGCCTCTCCGTAGGCATGGCCCTTCCCACAAAACGGAAGTGGCGAGATCCAGAACGCCCTCCCTTGAATTGCACCACGGCTTGGTGCATAGACACGTCGTCGCTAAGCTTGTGCTGGTAAAGCGTGAACTCCGGGCGAGTCGCTGGCCCGATCGCGAGCTTGGTGATGGAGACGAGGAGTTTGACAAACCCCTCGGGCACGTTCGTGAACACTCGAGTCTCGCAGTTGCTGCCAGCCATCTACAAAAGTAGGCAAAAATTCTGAGTAGTCATGTCATAAATTTATGATGACCAACAGAAAATAGCTACATTTGCAAAAATGCTGAAAAAGCACGAAAGACGCTAATAACCGATTAGCGATCGCACCTAGTGGCTTCCTACAGTCAGCCTGGCTCTGATACCAAGCTTGTCACGATCGGTTTTTCAATAAAATATTTATTGAGAGACCAATCCCTTTTATGGACCAGTAAAGAAGAATTCATTCTCACTGGTAGACAATATCTTGGTCACAGAAGAAAAATACCAGGAGTACTGAATATAATGCAAGGTTGAGCGGACACTGCTCAACAATTTATTACATGTACGCCGATAAAACATAACGGCGGATAGGGTGGCGTAACTACTAACTCATGATAACAACGATGGTGGAAATATCACAGCGGAGTGGGTGATATGACTCCTGAAAACTACAGCTCTTCGAGCGTCGGGGTGAAGCTCAAGGAGATTTATTGCGGGTGGCGGAAGCGTATATAATACAAGTGACCAGTATCCAGGATCGCACGGGACTGACTGGGATTCCTCTAGGCATCGGACTCACTATCAAACTCTTCATCCAAGAGATCGCCTTCGTCAACATCTGGCCAAATCAACAAGCCAGGTGAGTACTATGAAAGTACTCGCAAGACAGTTCGGACATAAGATATAACAAATGTAAACATGATGCATTTGAACAGGTTAACAAGTGCACTCAGACATAGAGATAATACTGCATGGGAAATAAAAGAGAAGTCGGGCGGTAGTCCTCCCGAAATCCCAAATTAAATACTGGGTGCCAAACGAGGGTCTGAATGACTCCTCGAGAGGAAAATGCAAGAATAACAATGCCGCAGTCGGGCGTCAGGGCGACACCACATAAAGGGCTTATAATAGAAAATAAAAGATAGTGCATGCCACAGTCGGACGTCTGAGCGACATCGCATAAAGGTCTTATATCAAAAGTAAATAACCAATATGCCACAGTCGGACGTCTGAGCGACATCACATAAAGGGCTTCATAACTTAATACCTTAGTAGCTCAAGAATTTAAAACATAACAAAGGAATAATCAAGTATGAGGTAAAATAACAGGGGTTAGTCCATCCTTAGGAAAAATGTTTAACCAAGTTTACCACTCAAGTTTGGTTACCGGGGATAATACCACGAGGACTTGGCATAGATATGGATACACTGATCGCGATACTTGACCTTGGATACGATGACTCGGAAGGATTTGACTCTGCAGAGTTTGTACTTTAACCACAGCCAACGGATTTCAGTAGTCACGGGGACTAGTTCCGTTTACGGTGTTTTGGAAGAAACACATCTAACCAATACACACCCATTCAACATTCCGAAGCCAGGAATCACCCTCGGCAACGTTCAAGAAAAACCTTGAGACGGGGAGGCTACAACCTCGCGTAGCATGGGATCAAATTTCTATACGCGCGCTCTAAGGGGTGCCCCCCTCTCGGTCCCAACCGGAAACACCCATGCCCCCTGACCGGATGACTGGATTTAATCCAGGGCCATGGAACCCTCATCCCGGCACCTCTGTTTGGTGTGTACACGGAAAGAGGTTACCAACTTACTAAACCGCATTCTGGCCGAAAACATGTGGTAGCACGGAAGGGGGAAGAACGATAACGTGACTCCGTCGACGTTAACGTCGGAAATAAATTGGATGATGTAAGGCTGGCATACTACAATAGTACCACCTTACTGCCCTTCATGTCACCACATGACTAGGCCATCTCTCATCAGAGATCACAGTAACTTTGGAACACACGGGTAACTGCCTCGCATGCAACGAGATACTCACTTATACTCATATGCCATGCACAACCTTTCACGCGAACATGCAAAACACCTATCATATCAAATGTTCAAACATGCTTGCCTGGTTCGGAGAAGTCGGAGTCTAGTTCGGCGAAGTTCGCAGCTCCGTCACCTCTCCCGGAACCTACGGTATAGCGAAAAATGCATACTAACGTGAAAACCAATGCGTGCATAAAATTTGTTCCAAAAAATTTCCAAATAAATCCCATAAAAAACTAGACAAAATTATAAGATTTTCAGAAAAAGAATCACTCAAAAATCACTTTTTATTAAAAAGTTATAAGGGTTTCTGTCCAGGGACTCATCTGTAATGAAACAGAAAAGTTCCAGGGGCTTAACTGAGAAAACAGAAAACGGTTCGAATAGAAACGCGCCAGCCCACAGAGAAAACGTACTCTGCCTGGAGGCACCAACAGAAAATGCTTCGGGGGTGAAAGAAGAGAGGCTGACGTGGGGGGTCCACATGTCAGGTTTGAAAAACCTCGCCGGCGCCCGAAGGCTGCGGTGGTCGCCGGCGTCGAACCACGGCGAGTCAGGGAGATCGGAGTGTACCAAGAGTATCAGCGTGTCCTTCGGCGTCGGTGGGTGGTGGACTTGGGCGTCGGGAGGCACCACGTTGACGGCGACACTTTCTCCGGCGGACGGCGGCTCGGGCGATGGTGGGGAACTCCGGTGGTGTGCTGCAAACTTCGAATTGAAGCGCGGGTCAGAAGGAGGGATGCACTAGAGAGCTACTGGCAAGATATGGGAGGCAGAGGTGTACGCACGGGAGTGAATCAAGCTGGATCCCGTGGCGGGTCGCGGCGGCCGGAGTTGAGGAAGGAGACTCCCTCGGGGCTCTTCCAGTGGCTAGGCGGGGTCTTGGTGGAGTGCAGAGGTGGTGTGGGTACTAGCTGGAGCTCGGGGCCTCTATTTATAGGCGGCTCGAGGGGGTGGTCGAGAACGGAGAATCTCCGGCGAGCGATTACGGTGAGGCAGCGGCTTGGCAGAGGGTTTAGGTGGCCAGGCAGCATCAGTGGGAGTTACTGGTCCCGTTCCACTGCTAAACTCGGTCGGGCATGGCGTAATGGCGTCGGTCTTCGTCGGGGTCGCCGTACTGGCACGGCGGCGGCAGAGAGCGCGCTCCACGCCCAGCGGTTCACGACGAGGGTGGCAGCGCGCACTGGGGAGTGGAAGACTACGCGGCGACCTCCGGTGGCTTGGGCGGCGCCGGACGACGCTGTCTGCGATGCGCCTCTCTTTTGACGGCCGCAAAGCCGCCGCTGGCGTCGGTCACGGGGCGGTGCACCTCCTGCTGCTCGTCGCCGACGTCTGCAAGCTTCCAGGCGCGCGTGCGGTGCAGAGGACAAGGGGGAGGGGACAGGGAACACGGCGACGCCGGGGCACTGGTGAGATTGGCAATGGACACTGAAGAAACGACAGTGTTCAGACACTGTTAACTGAATTTGACTGAACATGACATTGACAGTGCTCTGAAGGTGTTCGATGAAATGATTTGGTGTGAAGAAAATTTTTCCTGGAGCTAGGACTTGGTGAGGTGACCTCTCAATGCACCCAGAGGCTGCCTGATTTTTCTCAAAAATTTTGGAGAAGGATTTGAATGAATTTCATCAAATTTGGCAAATCTGGTCCAAACTTGCAGCAAGTATAGTTTGAAAAATTTGAACTGAAGACCAGTGGATTTTCATGGATCTTGGTTGAGGGTTCAAAGGACTAGGAAGGGAAAATGGTTTGGGGGCAAAAATCAAAGCAGAAGGAGTAGTTCCTTTGTAAACCTCCAAGGATCAAGATATAAGGCAGAAATTGTTTTTTATAAGAAATAAATGGGAAATTTTATATGGAGAGGTTCAACTTGCTGGATTTGAAGTAAATCATGATCCAAAGATGAGGAAAGGTTTACGAGAGTGGATTTGCACTAAGGTCATGGCAAGAGAGATTTGTTGAAAGTGGCAAAGGATCATTCCAAAAGCCATAGGGCATTTTCAAAGGATATTTTTCCCAAGTGAAAAGTATTTTGGTTTGAGTCCAATTAAAAAGAAAGAACCTCCAAGACCAAAATCAAGTCTTGGGGGAATCCAAATAAAACTCTTGCCATAAAGAAAAAAAATTATTTTGAAAGGGAGGGTTCTTTTGAAGAAAAAATTTTAAAACACCTCCCTCAAGTCAAATAAATTTTTTGAAAAGGCCAAATAAAATTTTGGGTGTCACAAGTTATTTTCCCAAGGTTCGGAGTCCCTAGATATTGAATGACTGATGGTGGTTCATACTTTATTCATGGTGCTTTCCGTAAAATGCTTACCAAGTATGATGTTAACCATAGGATTGCATTATCTTATCATCCTAAGTATAGTGGTCAATTTGAACTTAGCAATAGAGAAATAAAATTAATTCTGCAAAAGACTCTCAATAGGTCCAGGAAGAATTGGTCTAAGAAATTAGATGATGCACTTTGGGATTATAGAACAGCTTACAAAAATCCTATGGGTATGTCTCCTTATAAAATGGTTTATGGAAAAGCTTGTCATTTGCCTCTTGAGTTAGAACATAAAGCACATTGGGCCATCAAAGAGCTCAATTACAATTTCAAGCTTGCTGGTGAAAAGAGGTTATTTGATATTAGCTCTTTAGATGAATGGAGAACCCAAGCTTATGTAAATGCAAAATTATTCAAAAAAAAGTTAAAAGATGGCATGACAAAAGAATCCAGAAGCGTGAGTTTAAAGTTGGAGAATATGTTCTTTTGTACAACTCTCGTTTTATATTCTTTGCAGGAAAACTCCTCTCAAAATGGGAAGGCCTCTATGTTATCGAGGAGGTTTATCGGTCTGGGGCCATCAAAATAAATAATTCCGAAGGTACTAACCCGAAGGTTGTCAATGGGAAACGAATAAAACATTATATCTCAAGTACGCCCATTAATGTTGAAAGTAATATTATTCAAACTTTGACACCCGAAGAACACATGAAAGAGTCCTTCCGGAACACTCCAGAATCGTGAAATAAGGAGGTATGTGATACGGTAAGTAAACGGACTCCGAAAAATCCGCAAAAAATATTTTTTTATCAGTTTTGGAATATTAAAAATATTAGGAAATAAAGTCCAGGAAGCGTACCCTGGTGGGCACAAGACACCAAGGCGCGCCAGGCTTGCCTGGCGCGCCCAGGTGGGTTGTGCCCACCCGGGACACCTTCCGGACTCCGTTCTTCTACCGTATGCTTGTCCTCCAAGATAAAAAAATCTATATATACTTCCAGAACCTATTGATCACCGTATCACGGAGAAATCCTCTGTTCTCTTTTCTTGTTGTTTTCTGACAGTTTCAGCTAGACCAACGTCATGTCTTCCTCACCTTTCAATAAAGGAGAAGAAGACACAAGGGTGGTTCAGGAGGATCTAAGGAGAGATGAATTTGGAGAGGCTGCTATGGAGGAAGAGGAGGGAAATCCTTTTGGGGTTCACTCTCCGGCCTCCGAGAGAGGCACACTAGCTGGCATCTCTACTCACCCCAATCCTCATCAAGCCATGGGATCATCACACAATCAAGCAAGCCAAGAAGTGCAAGAAGAACTCCCTCCGAGGAGGCCTTTTCACAGGTTACATCGTGATGTCTACTACACAACCTTCTTCTTGTAGACGTTGTTGGGCCTCCAAGTGCAGAGGTTTGTAGGACAGTAGCAAATTTCCCTCAAGTGGATGACCTAAGGTTTATCAATCCGTGGGAGGCGTAGGATGAAGATGGTCTCTCTCAAACAACCCTGCAACCAAATAACAAAGAGTCTCTTGTGTCCCCAACACACCCAATACAATGGTAAATTGTATAGGTGCACTAGTTCGGCGAAGAGATGGTGATACAAGTGTAATATGGATGGTAGATATGAGTATTTGTAATCTGAAAATATAAAAACAGCAAGGTAGCTAATGATAAAAGTGAGCGTAAATGGTATTGCAATGCTAGGAAACAAGGCCTAGGGTTCATACTTTCACTAGTGCAAGTTCTTCAACAATAATAACATAATTGGATCATATAAATATCCCTCAACATGCAACAAAGATTCACTCCAATGTCACTAATAGCAGAGAACAAATGAAGAGATTATGGTAGGGTACGAAACCACCTCAAAGTTATCCTTTCTGATCTATCTATTCAAGAGTCTGTAGTAAAATAACACGAAGCTATTCTTTCCGTTCGATCTATCATAGAGTCCGTACTAGAATAACACCTTAAGACACAAATCAACCAAAACCCTAATGTCACCTAGATACTCCAATGTCACCTCAAGTATCCGTGGGTATGATTATACGATATGCATCACACAATCTCATATTCATCTATTCAAACCAACACAAAGTACTTCAAAGAGTGCCCCAAAGTTTCTACCGGAGAGTCAAGACGAAAACGTGTGCCAACCCCTATGCATAGGTTCATGGGCGGAACCCGCAAGTGGATCACCAAAACATACATCAAGTGAATCAATAAAATACCCCATTGTCACCACGGGTATCCCACACAATACATACATCAAGTGTTCTCAAATCCTTAAAAACTCAATCCGATAAGATAACTTCAAAGGGAAAACTCAATCCATTACAAGAGAGTAGAGGGGAGAAACATCATAAGATCCAACTATAATAGCAAAGCTCGCGATACATCAAGATCGTACCACCTCAAGAACACAAGAGAGAGAGAGAGAGAGATCAAACACATAGCTACTGGTACATACCCTCAGCCCCGAGGGTGAACTACTCCCTCCTCGTCATGGAGAGCGCCGGGATGATGAAGATGGCCACCGGTGACGGATCCCCCCTCCGGCAGGGTGCCGGAACATGGTCCCGGTTGGTTTTTGGTGGCTACAGAGGCTTGCGGCGGCGGAACTCCCGATCTATTCTGTTCCCCGAAGGTTTTAGGGTATATGGATATATATAGGCGAGAGAAGTCGGTAAGGGGAGCCACGAGGGGCCCACGAGGGTGGAGGGCGTGCCCAGGGGGTGGGCGCGCCCCCTGCCTCGTGCCCTCCTTTTTGCTTCCCTGACGTGCACTCCTAGCCTCCTGGATTGCTTCTGTTCCAAAAATAACTTTCCCGAAGGTTTCATTCCGTTTGGACTCCGTTTGATATTCCTTTTCTGCGAAACACTAAAACAAGGGAAAAACAGAAACTGGCACTAGGCTCTGGGTTAATAGGTTAGTCCCAAAAATAATATAAAAGTGCATAGTAAAGCCCATTAAACATCCAAGATGGATAATATAATAGCATGAATACTTCATAAATTATAGATACGTTGGAGACGTATCAGCATCCCCAAGCTTAATTCCTGCTCGTCCTCGAGTAGGTAAATGATAAAAGAAATAATTTATGAAGTGTGAATGCTAGCAGGTGCATAAGTGTGATCAATGATAATTTCAATCACCTTTTCTAGCATCCTCATATGTCATAACAGTAGCTCAACTCATAGAACTTCTCATGATCAAGTAACAAGCTATTCACATGTCAAAGTATAGATCATAAACTTTCTTGAAAACTAACAAACCATGTTATTAGTCATCAAACAATTACAATTCATCTTATTTTTAGGAAGAGTCTATGTCAGAGCTTTGATTTAGCAAACCCCACATACTCAACTATCATATAGTCTTTCACAATTGCTAACACTCACGCAATATTTATGGGTCCAAAGTTTTAATCAGACACAGAGAAAGATAGGGGCTTATAGATTCTCCTCCCAACCTTTTACCTCGAGGGTAATGTCAACAATAATAGTTCATGATGCCTTACATCCAATTGGATATATATATCAGAATCTTTCCAACACAATGTGCTTGCCAAAGGATAAAATGTAAAAAGGAAAGGTGAGGATCACCATGACTCTTGCATAAGGTAAAAGACAATAATAAAAGATAGGCCCTTTGTAGAGGGAAGCAGAGGTTGCCATGCGCTTTTATAGTTGGTGCACAAAATCTTAGTGCGAGGGAACGTCACTTTATATTGCCACTTGTGATAAGGAACTTTATTATGCAGTCCGTCGCTTTTATTTCTTCCATATCACAATGATCGTATAAAGCTTATTTTCTCCACACTAAAAGATCATACATATTTAGAGAGCAATTTTTATTACATGCACCGATGACAACTTACTTGAAGGATCTTACTCAATCCATAGGTAGGTATGGTGGACTCTCATGGCAATACTGGTTTAAGGGAAGTTTGGAAGCACAAGTAGTATCTCTACTTGGTGGAAAGAATTTGGCTAGCATGAGGGGGAAAGGCAAGCTCAATGTGTTGGGCGATCCATGACAATATACTTTATTTCGGATATAAGAAAACATAACCCATTATGCTGTCTTCCTTGTCCAACATAAACCTTTTAGCATGTCATATTTTAATGAGTGCTCACAATTACAAAAGAGGTCCAAGATAGTATATTCGTATGTGAAATCTCTCTTCCTTCAATATTCTTTCATGAATTGTTCAAGTGACCAAAACAATGTTTGCTAACCTTCAGTAAATTTATCACCTCTACTTCTTATATGTAAAGTCATTACTCCCCATGGAATAAGCATATGAAACATGTATAATTTCAGATTTATGATATTCAATTCATTCAACCATTTACTCATAGGATATAAGTGAAGCACACGAGTAAATGACAGACTACTCCGAAAGATATAAGTGAAAATCAATAAGTAGTTAAATAATTATGTAGCTATGTGAAGACTCTCTCCCATTTAAGAATTTCAGATCTTGGTATTTTATTCAAACAGCAAGCAAAACAAAATGAAATGACATGACGCTCCAAGCAAAACACATATCATGTGGTGAATAAAAATATAGCTCCAAGTAAAGTTACCGATGAACGAAGACGAAAGAGGGGATGCCATCCAGGGCATACCCAAGGTTAGGCTCTTGGTTGTCCTTGAATATTACCTTGGGGTGCCCTGGGCATCCCCAAGCTTAGGCTCTTGCCACTCCTTATTCCATAGTCCATCGAATCTTTACCCAAAACTTGAAAACTTCACAACACAAAACTCAACAGAAAACTCATAAGCTCCGTTAGCGAAAGAAAACAAAACACCACTTCAAGGTACTGTAATGAACTCATTATTTATTTGTATTGGTGTTAAATCTACTGTATTCCAACTTCTCTATGGGTTATAAACTATTTTACTAGCCACAGATTCATCAAAATAAGCAAACAACACACGAAAAACAGAATCTGTCAAAAACAGAACAGTCTGTAGTAATCTGTAACTAACACAAACTTCTGGAGCTCAATAAATTCTACCAAAATAGGAAGACCTAGATAATTTTATTATTGATCTTCTGCAATTGGAATCAGTATTTTATCACGTTCTGGTGATTTTAAACAATTGTTTTCTTGGACAGAAAGTTTCTGGAATTTTCAGCAAGATCAAATAATTATCATCCAAGAAGATCCTATAGGTCTTACTTGGCACAAACACTAATTAAAACATAAAACTACATCTAACCAGAGGCTAGATCAAATATTTATTACTAAACAGAACCAAAAACCAAGAAACAAAAATAAAATTGGGTTGCCTCCCAACAAGCGCTAACGTTTAACGCCCCTAGCTAGGCATGATGATTTCAATAATGCTCACATAAGAGATAAGAATTGAAACATAAAGAGAGCATCATGAAGAATATGACTAGCACATTTAAGTCTAACCCACTTCCTATTCATAGGGATTTTTTGAGCAAACAACTTATCAGAACAATAATCAACTAGCATAGGAAGGCAAAACAAGCATAACTTCAAAACTTTAAGCACATAGAGAGGAAACTTGATATTATTGCAATTCCTACAAGCATATATTCCTCCCTCATAATAATTTTCAGTAGCATCATGAATGAATCCAACAATATAACCAGCACCTAAAGCATTCTTTTCATGATCTACAAGCATAGAAAATTTACTACTCTCCACATAAGCAACATTTTTCTCATTCGGACTAGTGGGAGTAAACTCAACAAAATAACTATCATGTGAAGCATAATCCAATTGAAAATTAAAATCATGATGACAAGTTTCATGGTTATCTTTATTCCTTATAGCATACGTGTCATCACAATAATCATCATAAGTAGCAACTTTGTTCTCATCATAATCAATTGAAACCTCTTCCAAGATAGTGGAATCATTACTAAATAAAGTCATGACCTCTCCAAATCCACTTTCATAATTATCATAATAAGATTCAACATCCTCCAAAATAGTGGGATCATTACTTCCTAAAGTTGACACTCTTCCAGACCCACTTTCATCAATATAATCATCATAAGTAGGAGGCATGCTATCATCATTATAAATTTGCATATCAAAACTTGGGGGACTAAAAATATCATCTTCATTAAACGTAGCATCCCCAAGCTTGGGACAAACATTAATTGCAGCAAATATATTCTCAAAAACATCATCTTCATCAAACATAGCATCCCCAAGCTTGGGCCTTTTCATATCATAAGCATAATCACTCTCATCATTAATAGTATGGATAGCACCAATAGTATAGCAATTATCATCATCACAATGAGAAATAGGAGCAACATTATTTGGGAGAGATACCTTTCTACCTTTGCTTCTCCGTCTTTTCTTTTTCTTCTTCACATCATGTGTGGGTTCAACCCTCTTTTTTAAGCTCCTTATTGATGAGATTGGTTGAATAGAAGGCTCCTCCTCATTACCTGATTCATCATAAGAAATAATAGGAGAATATTGGGAAGTCTCTTCCCTTTCGTTAGTATTCTCTTCATCTTCTACTTGTTTTGTTTTCTTTATGTAATTGGCAATATAAGGATTTTCAATGCAATTCACCGCACAATACATATAAATTTCTTCTAGATCAATATCGAGGAATTTCTCGAGGTTATATTCTGGAATAATCTTAGTTTGATGTTTCATTTCTTCATAACCTAAAAGCAAACTAAGTTCACTATGATGTGCAAGGGAAATCAAGTCATCACAATTTTTGGACACGATTCGATCATGAAACAATTACCATTTGATATTTAAATGACCATGTTCATTGCAAAGTTCACAAGTATGGCTAAGAAATTTTAAATTTTCAGCACTAACATTTAGCCTTTCTTGCAACCATTTAGTTTCTAAATGCTTATGCCTCTTGCAATATCTATCTTCCCTATTTGGTGTGTACTTGCAAACCCAATGCACTCCATAAAAATTTACATGTTTATAGGAGACATTTTCATCATATCTAGTGCAATCATCATTAGTACTATGGATATTCAAGGAGTTCATACTAACAACATTGCAATCATGCTCATCATTCAAAGATTTAGTGCCAAACATTTTAATGCATTCTTCTTCTAACACTTTGGCACAATTTTCCTTCCCATCATACTCACGAAAGATATTAAAAAGATGAAGTGTATGAGGTAAACTCAATTCCATTTTTTTGTAGTTTTCTTTTATAAACTAAACTAGTGCTAAAACAAGAAACAAAAAGATTCGATTGCAAGATCTAAAGATAAACCTTCAAGCACTCACCTCCCCGGCAACGGCGCCAGAAAAGAGCTTAGTTGACGGGGTGTGAGTGCCGCTTACCTAGCCTCCCCGGCAACGGCGCCAAAAAAGAGCTTGATGTCTACTACACAACCTTCTTCTTGTAGACGTTGTTCGGCCTCCAAGGGCAGAGGTTTGTAGGACAGTAGCAAATTTCCCTCAAGTGGATGACCTAAGGTTTATCAATCCGTGGGAGGCGTAGGATGAAGATGGTCTCTCTCAAACAACTCTGCAACCAAATAACAAAGAGTCTCTTGTGTCCCCAACACACCCAATACAATGGTAAATTGTATAGGTGCACTAGTTCGGCCAAGAGATGGTGATACAAGTGCAATATGGATGGTAGATATGAGTATTTGTAATATGAAAATATAAAAACAGCAAGGTAGCTAATGATAAAAGTGAGCGTAAACGGTATTGCAATGCTAGGAAACAAGGCCTAGGGTTCATACTTTCACTAGTGTAAGTTCTCTCAATAATAATAACATAATTGGATCATATAAATATCCCTCAACATGCAACAAAGAGTCACTCCAAAGTCACTAATAGCGGAGAACAAACGAAGAGATTATGGTAGGGTACGAAACCACCTCAAAGTTATCCTTTCTGATCTATTTATTCAAGAGTCCGTAGTAAAATAACACGAAGCTATTCTTTCCGTTCGATCTATCATGAAGTTCGTACTAGAATAACACCTTAAGACACAAATCAACCAAAACCCTAATGTCACCTAGATACTCCAATGTCACCTCAAGTATCCGTGGGTATGATTATACGATATGCATCACACAATCTCATATTCATCTATTCAAACCAACACAAAGTACTTCAAAGAGTGCCCCAAAGTTTCAACCGGAGAGTCAAGACGAAAACGTGTGCCAACCCCGATGCATAGGTTCATGGGCGGAACCTGCAAGTTGATCACCAAAACATACATCAAGTGAATCAATAGAATACCCCATTGTCACCACGGGTATCCCACACAAGACATACATCAAGTGTTCTCAAATCCTTAAAGACTCAATCCGATAAGATAACTTCAAAGGGAAAACTCAATCCATTACAAGAGAGTAGAGGGGGAGAAACATCATAAGATCCAACTATAATAGCAAAGCTCGCGATACATCAAGATCGTACCACCTCAAGAACACGAGAGAGAGAGAGAGAGAGAGAGAGAGAGAGAGAGAGAGAGAGATCAAACACATAGCTACTGGTACATACCCTCAGCCCCGAGGGTGAACTACTCCTTCCTCGTCAGGGAGAGTGCCGGGATGATGAAGATGGCCACCGGTGATGGATCCCCCCTCCGGCAGGGTGCCGGAACAGGGTCCCGATTGGTTTTTGGTGGCTACAGAGGCTTGCGGCGGCGGAACTCCCGATCTATTCTGTTCCCCGAAGGTTTTAGGGTATATGGATATATATAGGCGAAAGAAGTCGGTAAGGGGAGCCACGAGGGTGGAGGGCGCGCCCAGGGGCGTGGGCGCGCCCCCTGCCTCGTGCCCTCCTCGTTGCTTCCCTAACGTGCACTCCAAGCCTCCTGGATTGCTTCTGTTCCGAAAATAACTTTCCCGAAGGTTTCATTCCGTTTGATATTCCTTTTCTGCGAAACACTGAAACAAGGGACAAACAGAAACTGGCACTGGGCTCTGGGTTAATAGGTTAGTCCGAAAAATAATATAAAAGTGCATAGTAAAGCCCATTAAACATCCAAGATGGATAATATAATAGCATGAATACTTCATAAATTATAGATACGTTGGAGACGTGTCACATAGTAACAATTTCCGCAATTTGATTCACAATTATGGGTTTGAGAATACTCCTCATAGGCACATACAATCCAATTGGGACATATCTCGGCCAAGAGAAAATGGTGCGGAACAAAATCGTGGGGACCGGAGAATAAACACATAATGGCTGAGGTGAAGAGAAACAGTGAATTAATTCATCAAGCCCTTCGGGAGATTCAAGTGTTGAAGGATCTACTCATGGTTATATTGCAGAATACTACTTCATCACCACCAAAAGTGAACTGGGTATCGAGTATAGGCACTCCCCTTGGCTTCCGCCAAGCTTGGGGGAGGTGCCCCGGTATCGTATCACCCCACTATCTTTTTGCCTTTACTTATTTTAGTTCAATCTTTTTCTTTAGATGAATAAAAGTTTATTTTGGTCCTTTCTTCTTTGAGAGTTTGCTTAGTGATCTATCCTTGTAATCCTGTGCAAGTTACATAATAAAGTTTAGTTTGAGTTTTTGCTTTCTTTTCTTTCATGATGCAAATAAAATAAAAGAAATAGGAAAGAAAGAAAAAGAGAAAGGAAATAAATAAAAGAAAGGAAATAAATGAAGAAAAGATCATATACTAATCTTATGGTAGGTGATGACACCACATAAGGAAAAGTATAAGTAGAAAAATTTATTAGAGATTGACAAACATAGTATTAGTCAATGATGCAACTCATGAAAGAATTAATAAGGGAAGAGAAGATTCACATATAAATATACTATCCTAGAAATCTTTTGTGATTGTGAGCCCTCATCAAAATATTATATGCCAAAATTGTTGATGTTGGACAAGGAAGACAACTTAATGGTTTATGTTTGTTTATATTCACATAGAAGTCATATTTTCATAGATCCTTTAACATGTGGTGGTTCCCCCTATCTTTGCTAGCCAAAAATTCCGCACTAAGCACAGATACTACTTGTGCATCCAAAAACCCTTAAACCCAAATCTTATTTTCAAGTGTCCACCATACCTACCTATGGATTGAGCAAGATCCCTCAAGTAAGTTGTCATCGGTGCAAAAAGGCAATAAAAATTGCTTCTAAAAGTGTGAGATCATTTAGTGTAAGAGAAAATTGAGCGTTGCACGAACTTGTGATGGTGAAGAATAAAAGCGACAGACTGCATAATAAATGTCGCTATCACAAGGGGCAATGCAACGTGACGTTCTTTTGCACTAAGGGGTTGAGCATACAAACAAATAAGCGCGTGGCAACCTCTGCTTCCTCTGCGAAGGGCCTATCTTTTACTTTTATGTATTTACTTTTATGCAAAGAGTCGAAGTTTTCCTTCTATTCCTTTTTATTTTTCTCCTTTGGCAAGCATCATGTGGTGAGAAAAGATCTAGGCACATATGTCCAGTTGAATATACATACCATGAATTATTATTGTTGACATCACCCATGAGGTGAATACGTTGGGAGGCGAAACTATAAGCCCCTATCTTTATTTATGTACAGTTGAAACGTTTTGCTCATGTGTACATGGTGAGTGTTAGCAATCATAGAAGACTATATGATGGTTGAGTATGTGGACTTTCCTAAAGGCTCCGATACATGACCCTTCCTGAAAAGATGATGAATTGTAGTTGCAAAGTTGACTGAGAACATAGTTTGTTGGTTTTTAATAGAGTTTTTGCTTTATACTTCAATTGTGTGATGAATCGTTACTTATTCATGAGAAGTATACGATAAAAGTCTTATGTTTAATTTTGTTGTTGTTATAATAATCAACATGATGCTTCTATGTCCGTATTTTGTTTTTATCGACACCTCTCTCTCTAAGCATGTGGACATGTTTTTCAATTTTGGTTTTCGCTTGAGGACAAGCGAAGTCTAAGCTTGGGGGAGTTGATACATCCATTTCGCATCATGTTTTATTACTGTTATTTATAAAGTTTTTATCCATAATAATGCATTTTGGAGTAATTCTAATGCCTTTTCTCTCATAATATGCAAGGTATACACAAAGAGGGAGAATTTCGGCAGCTGGAAATCTGGACCTGGAAAAGCTATGTCAGGCTACCTATTCTGCACAACTCCAAACAAGCGGAAACTTCATGGAGAATTTTTATGGAATATTTGAGGAATATTAGAGCAAATAACTATCAGAGGGGGCCCACCAGGTGAGCACAACCCACCTGGGCGCGCCAGGGAGCCCAGGCGTGCCCTGGTGGGTTGTGCTCACCCAGACCCACCTCTGGTGCCCATCTTCTGGTATATAGGTCATTTTGACCTAGAAAAAATAAGGAGAGGACTTTCGGGATGGAGCGCCGCCTGTCGGTGTCAAAATCGGCGGATCTCGGGTAGGGGGTCCCGAACTGTGCGTCTAAGGCGGATGGTAACAGGAGGCGGGGGACACGATGTTTACCCAGATTCGGGCCCTCTCGATGGAGGTAATACCGTACTTCCTGCTTGATTGATCTTGATGATATGGGTATTACAAGAGTTGATCTACCACGAGATTGTAGAGGCTAAACCCTAAAAGCTAGCCTATGGTATGATTGTTGTTGTCCTATAGACTAAACCCTCCGGTTTATATAGACACCGGAGGGGCTAGGGTTACACAGAGCCGGTTACAAGGGAGGAGATCTACATATCCGTATTGCCAAGCTTGCCATCCACGCCAAGGAGAGTCCCATCCGGACACGGGATGAAGTCTTCAATCTTCTATCTTCATAGTCCAATAGTCCGGCTAAAGTATATAGTCCGGCCGTCCGAGGACCCCCTAATCCAGGACTCCCTCAATAGCCCCTGAACCAGGCTTCGATGACGATGAGTCCGGCGTGCAGATTTGTCTTCGGCATTGCAAGGCGGGTTCTTCCTCCGAATACTCCACAGAAGATCTGGAACACAAGGACAGTGTCCGGCTCTGCAAAACAAATTCCACATACCACCGTAGAGAGAATGATATTTCCACAAATCTAATCTGCTGACACGTTCGGCAGCATGACATCATACCACGGCCCGGTCATTATTCGAACCGTTTTTCTCAACCAGCTACTGCACATATTGCGAGGAGGTTTTGTTGGCACGTCTTGTCGAAGCAGAGATCATGTCCCCTTATCATGGGATTCTCATCAATACGGATGTGGGTAACCCAACCGCGCCATTAATTACGGCGCTTGGGGAATAAGCGAGTTTTACTAGGCAGGTGGGGAGGCGTATAGTTTCTTCCGCCCTTATAAAGGGACAAGGATTCCTCTTTTTACCCACGCCTTCTTCCTCCTTGCTCAACCATTCTTGCGCACTCGAGCTCCAGCACCCAAGTTCGCGTTTTTCTCCTCAAACCACTCCAAGCATGTCCGGAGCGGGAGGCAAGTGGATGGTCTCCTCCGTCACGGAGGAGAACATCACAAAGCTACGGGGAGCCGGATATCTGGCCGCGGACATCGCACACCGACCGCCAGATGCGGGGAAGATCATCCCTACTCCAAGACCCCATGAGAGGGTAGTTTTTCTTACCCACTTCGACCGTGGACTGGGATTTCCCCTCCACCCGTTTGTCCGCGGGCTCATGTTTTATTACGGGCTGGGATTTCACGATCTGGCCCCCAATTTCATCCTCAACATCTCGGCGTTTATCGTCGTGTGCGAGGCCTTCCTCCGCATCAAGCCCCACTTCGGCCTGTGGCTGAAGACCTTCAATGTTAAGCCGAAGGTGGTGGTCGGCCAGCAAGCGGAGTGCAGAGGCGCCATGGTGGGAAAAATGCCTAACGTCACCTGGCTCGAAGGCTTCTATGTGGAGACCATAAAGGGGTGGCAATCGGGGTGGTTCTACATCACCGAGCCGCGCGACACCAACTGGGTGGCGGCCCCCGAATTCCGATCCGGAATCCCCACGCAGCTCACCTCCTGGAAAGAGAAGGGCCTGTCCTGGGGTTCCTCGGTAGAGCTGACCGGACTCCAGACATGCATCAAAAACATGATGAGCAAGAAAATCAAGCTTGTCAACATGGTCCAGGTCATGCTCTTCCGTCGGATCCTCCCGTGTCAACAACGGGCATTCAATTTGTGGGAGTTCAACCCGGCCGAGCACCAGACGCAGCGAGAGCTCTTCGACAGGATGCACAAGGACGTCTGGAAGGTGCTGTTCAACGGCGCCGAGGTACCTCCTCCCCTTACCGAGGATCGCGGACTCAGCGCAAAGCGCCCTGCCAATCCGGTAAGTTTTTTATATCTCATAAGATGTTTATTTTCCCGAGTTTAACCATGTGCGGGATCTAAGCATGGACACCATTTAACAGGACTAGGTAGAGACAGCGGAGCAGATTGATTACCCAGCCCCCCTGCCAGAAGATCCAGCAGATGCTCTCCTAACGGAGATGCTGGTTCCGGCGCCTTACGAGGTGCCGATGAAGAAGGCCAAGAAGAAGGCCACGGGGATCCGAAAGGGTCTCCTGCGCAAGGTTATATCGGACTCGTCGTCCGAAAACACCGAGGCGCACTCCTCCCACAAGAACGAGGAGGAGGAAGAGGAAAGTTCTCCCCCCCCCCAGTCGGGGGAGACAAGAAAAGGAAGGCCGCCCCATCCGGGGTGGCCGAAGGGTCCAAGAAGGGAAGGACCCTCCTCCCGGACTGCTCCACGACAGCCGCCTATAACGACGACGAGTGGTTGCCCAGGGACAAGCCCCTGGCGAAGTCGTAAGTATCCGGATACCATAGTAATTCATGGTATATTTTATTGTACTGCCTCATGGTACGTTTTATTGTACTGCCTCTCATCACGCCGAACATGATTATGCAGTCCGTCCCGAGCCCGCATCGACGTATCTTCGTCGGATGATTCTTTGGGCCCGTCGGACCTGAACAGTGATTCTCTCCCTACCGCCTTCTCCCCCCGCCCTACGGACGACGCCGAGGTGTTGTCCCAAAGGGAACTGAACCATGGGGAGATAGTTCCGGAGGCGCACGAGGGGCAAGACTCCCCCGGGCCCTAACGCCGGGGGCAGCAAGTCTAGCCCCAAGCCGAATACGGCGCCGGAACCTCCAGTGGTTCCGGATTCTGTCAAGCAACCCCTCGCTAAGAGGAGCAAGCCGCCTGTGCTGGTGGCTTCTGTCCATCCAGAGGCACCGGACAACTTGCTGGAAGCGCTTTGCGGCGCTTCCATCGACGAAGAGCACTGCACTATCATGAGTGCGGTGATCAAGAAGGTTCAGTCTGCCAAAAGCGGACTAACTGAAGCCTGTGCCAGCCTCCTAACAGGCTTTCAGGTAAGTAATCAAATTATAAGAAAATATTACCGCATAGACAGTAGCCCCTGATGCTCTGTTTGGCGTTCGCGAAGAAAGGCCGAATAGAGGATCAAATAATGACCGCAGGAGTCTAATCAGAATATGTCTATGTGCATATGCAGGCTTCACTGCTGGCCGCTGCCGCACGCACTGCGGAGGTCGCTGCACTGAAGCAGGACCTTGAGCGGTCCAAGGAAGAGCTCGGCCTTACCAAGAGGCAGCTCGAAGAGAACAAAGGTAAGCGATACCCCGTCTGTATATTAAAAAGAAATTTGGTTGTAAAATAATAGGATCGCCATGAATGTTGCTAGGGGCCACGACCGAAGTGGCGACCCTGCAGAAGGCGCTATCCGAGGCCGAAGACAAAGCGGCCAAGGAGCGCATCGAGCGAGAAAAGCAAGAAGCCCGGGTGGGCGAGGTGCAGCAAGAGCTCCAGGCTCTCGCCAAAAAACACGAGTCCTTGGAGCTTGACTCTAAGACGCGAGAGTCCGAGCTTGCGAAGGCCCTCGAAAGCGCACAAAACGCCAAGGCCGAAGCCCAGAAGGCCCTCCAGGAAATTGAGGCGGTTAAGAAGATAGCAGCGGGTAAGGCATTCATTATGCAAAGCAAGCATGTGAAGGAAACTTTCCTTTTACTTACCCGAGTTCGGAGCTCTCCAGGAGCGTTCACAGATCTTCCCCGCAGTGTGTTGAATGCCGCGGAGTTCTACCGGGCTGAGGAGGGGAGCTCGACGGAGAAGTTGTTCTGGTCTCAGTATACTGGGACCGAACACCCAATGCCCTTGAGCGTCCAGCTGAAGAAACTGGTCGAGCTCCACAAGGCGGCCGAACAGGCCATGAAGGGTCTTATAGCCCGGATGTGGCCTGGCGAGCCCCTGCCTGATAGCTACTTCGGTCTCGTGAGGCGGCTTGTGAACACCTGCCCACGGCTTGAAGTCATAAAGCGGTCCGTTTGCATCGAGGGTGCGCGCAGGGCTTTTGCCCGGGCGAAGGTGCACTGGGCGAAGCTAGACACCATAAAGCTGGTGAAGGAGGGGCCGCCGGAAGGCAAGGAGCATCGCCACCCCAAAATGTATTATGATAGTGTCCTGAAGGGTTCCCACCTTGTGGCGGAGGAATGTGCTAAGGATGTAATATTCGAATGAATGTACTCATGTGATCCTGTAATGTGAAACGAGTTCATTTGCGCTATGCAACGCTTGTTAATTTAAAATATTACCTTCTGTGCGGCCGTTTATGAAATCTGAGGGTTGGCCAGTCGTCGGCTTCTGCCCCCATGTAACTAGTACTGGGGTGTTCGGGATAAACCTGAACACTCTTTATCCCAATTTTGGGTCCTTCGAAGGAGTTGTTCCGCACAGCGAACCAGGCAATCGGACTATAAAAGCTTTATCACCCTCACTTAGCCATAGAAGTCTACAATTTTAAATTTTGGCGAAGCCCCTAGTATTCGGAAGGCCGAATTTGGGGCGCTATATACGCCTAAGTCGGGCAAGGCCGACTCCTCGCCCGAAGCGGAAAAAGTCTTTAAGGACTTGAGACCTCGCGAACAGCGACCAGCTCTCGCCTCATCATGACAGTCAGTTTTCGGCTTTCTCTACTGAGGTGCTTGTCCGGAAGAACCGGGACACAATCGCAGTAGTTCTCCCAGCGCTAGCTTAGCCGATTTTGCGGAACGTAAGGTACCAAATCATGGGAGCCGAGCAAACCCAACTATCGACCCAAGACATGATTCGGAGCTGATGCATATAATGCTATAAGTTCGGGGTGTCGCACTGTCGAAAGTGTTCGGACTTCTCACACCGTATTATGGGGTATGCTGAAGCCCCTAGCGTACTAGTCGTACTAGAATGTACGGGTGCAATCTATCGTAATTAAGCAGACAAGAGAGAAAAAAAGAAAGGGTAATGCAATAATAGGCTAACGCTACGGATTGTTATTAGATAGTACGTCAAAGCGTACGGATACAAGTAGTGCAATAAGCAAAAAATAGGACTATTTGACATGTCCTATCCAAGGGCAAGCTGCGTATGGGTATTTAAAACAGGTATTTCGATCGTTATCAGTGACCACCTGGGGATTCCCTTGTACGTCAGAGCTTCTTGCTTCCTTGGTATTTTCTTCTCGTAGTGTGTCCAGCAATCAGACTGCCGAAAAGGGCTTCCAGAGAGCAAGGTCCTGAAAGAGAAAATGATGAAGGTATACGGCTCCTGGGGCGGTTGAGCCGCATTGTGGGACGTGTCGTAGTGGTGCCTCCACCTATGCCCATGGTATCTTGAGTGCGTAGTTATGTACGTGTGGCACGAATCTCGCCACTCGGCTGGGACTAGGACGGAGGCCGAATTGCTAGTCAAGCTCAAAATGTGCCTGTCGATCCGCATGCGGGGTACTCTGGACTCGCTTGAAGGTGTCCGGGGTCTTTTTCGCCGAATTGGCAGTTTTCCTAATAAGGCAGCTTTGCGCTTCTGCTGCGAGGGCCGCAGTGTGCTCCTCCGTGCGGAGCGAGCGCTCTGTGTTTCCATTGACTGTTATTACCCCACGAGGTCCTGGCATTTTGAGCTTGAGGTATGCATAATGCGGTACCGCATTGAATCTTGCAAATGCGGTTCGCCCGAGCAGTGCGTGATAGCCACTGCGGAACGGGACGATATCGAAGATTAACTCCTCGCTTCGGAAGTTGTCCGGAGATCCGAAGACCACTTCCAGTGTGATTGAGCCCGTGCAATGGGCCTCTACACATGGGATGACGCCTTTAAAGGTGGTTTTAGTGGGTTTGATCCTCGAGGGGTCTATACCCATTTTGCGCACTGTATCCTGATAGAGCAGGTTCAGGCTGCTGCCGCCGTCCATAAGGACTCGAGTGAGGTGAAATCCGTCAATGATGGGGTCGAGGACCAATGCGGCAGATCCGCCATGACGGATACTAGTGGGGTGGTCCCTGCGATCGAAGGTGATCGGACAAGAGGACCATGGGTTGAACTTTGGGGCGACAGGCTCCATCGCATAGACGTCCCTTAGTGCACGCTTCCGTTCCCTCTTGGGAATGTGGGTTGCGTATATCATGTTCACCGTTTTCACTTGTGGGGGGAACCTCTTCTGTCCTCCCGTGTTCGGCGGCCGGGGCTCCTCCTCGTCGTCGCTATGCAGCCCCTTGTCCTTGTTTTCGGCATTCAACTTGCCGGCCTGCTTGAACACCCAGCATTCTCTGTTGGTGTGATTGGCTGGCTTATCGGGGGTGCCGTGAATTTGACACGAGCGATCGAGTATGCGGTCCAAACTGGACGGGCCCGGAGTACTTCTTTTGAATGGCTTTTTCCGCTGACCGGATTTAGAGCCACTGAATCCGGCATTGACTGCCGTATCTTCGGCGTTATCGCCGTTGTTGCGGCGCTTATGTCTGTTACGACGTGGTCTGCCGTTAGTATCTTTGGTATCTGAAGTGCCCGGATTCCTTGATGTGTTGTTGCTGCGAGCCAGCCAGCTATCCTCGCCCGCGCAAAAGCGGGTCATGAGTGTCGTGAGGGCTGCCATAGACTTCGGCTTCTCCTGGCCGAGGTGCCGGGCAAGCCACTCGTCACGGATGTTATGCTTGAATGCTGCTAAGGCCTCTGCATCCAGACAGTCGACAATTTGGTTTTTCTTAGTTAGGAACCTGGTCCAGAATTTCCTGGCCGATTCCCCTGGCTGCTGAATTATATGGCTCAAGTCATCAGCATCTGGTGGCCGCACATAAGTACCCTGGAAGTTGTCAAGGAATGCATCTTCCAAATCCTCCCAACTGCCAATGGAGTCTGCTGGCAAGCTATTCAGCCAATGCCGAGCTGGTCCTTTGAGTTTGAGTGGGAGGTACTTGATGGCATGTAGATCATCACCACGAGCCATGTGGATGTGTAGGAGGAAGTCCTCGATCCATACCACGGGGTCTGTTGTACCATCATATGATTCAATATTTACGGGTTTAAAAGCCTCTGGGAATTCCTGATCCATTACTTCATCAGTGAAGCATAGGGGGTGTGCGGCGCCTCTGTGCTAGGCTATATCACGACACAGTTCATACGAGTCTTGTCTGCTGTATTCGGGCCGGCCGGATTTGCTTTTGGTATATCTGGCGTGACGATCATCGTCTCGCGTTGGGGCGCGACCCCGTGATCCGTAGATCGATCTTGTATGCCCTTCTTTGTTTTCCAAAATGTCTCATAGGTCCCGCGTGTTGCCCCAGGCCTTGGTGTTTTTTTTGTCTGGCGACGGGGTGTGGGCTGGACTTCGGGCTGATATGCCCCTCTGTCTCGGCCACGAGGTGGCCGATCAGCCGCATCATACGCTGGTGACGTTGGTTTTAATGCTTCCTCCTCGAGTCGGGGTAGCAACCTGCACTTTGGGTAACTCTTGGAGGGGCGTTCGAGTTCGTATTCCTCAGCCGCGAGGACTTCGGTCCATCTGTCCGCTAGCAAATCTTGATCAGCTCGAAGCTGTTGTTGCTTTTTCTTCAGGCTATTTGTTGTGGCTATAAGCCGGCGCTTGAAGCGCTCCTGCTCGACGGGATCCTCAGGCACGATAAATTCTTCGTCGCCGAGGCTCACCTCATCTTCGGAGAGAGGCATGTAATTGTCATCCTCCGTTTCTCCATCTGTTGCCTGTTCTGGAGGGCTAGCTTGTTCATCCTCCCGCTCTAAATCTGGCTGGAGGGGATTGTCGTCGTCTTCGGCACTATCCGGAGTGTTATTGTCTCTTCTGCCGGTATCGCTACTTTTGCTATGGCAGGACTTAGAGCGGCACCGCTGACGTCAGTGTTGTGGTTGCTTCTTGGAGGGGTCATCCTCCACTGTCTTATCGCCATCGCCTTCTTTGGGGGTATCCACCATGTATATATCATATGATGAGGTGGCGGTCCAGCGCCCTGTGGGAGGTGGTTCCTGCTCGTCTCCTGCATCGTCGTCCATACCGTCGATGTCTTCGGAGTCGAAGTCGAGCATGTCGGTTAAATCGTCGACAGTGGCTATTAAGTGGGTGGTGTGTGGGGAGCGAATTTCTTCGTCGTCCGCATCCCATTCTAGCCGGACATAGTTCGGCCAGGGTTCTCCTGACAAGGAGAGAGACCTTAATGAATTTAGCACATCGCCAAAAGGCGAGTGCTGAAAGATATCCGCGGAGGTAAACTCCATGATCGGTGCCCAATCGGATTCGATAGGCACGGACGTAGGTGGCTCGGAGCCCGTGGCCGGGGACGAATCCAATGGTTTGGCAACACGGCTCTCGTAGGAGGTGGAGTCAGTATTCGGCTCTATCGCCACTGAGAGTGCGACCTTCGTGGCGGGGTCTATCCACCCGTCCTTAGATGGCGCAATTTGTTCCGGATTGAGGGTCGGAGTAGTTGCAGGTGTGATCTCCCGAACACTGTCCGACAGCAAAGAGTTAAGTCATGCTCGTCGTGATTATGCGGCGCACCTGACATGGGCTCGAATCCGTCGAAGATCAAGTCTCTGCGGATGTTGGCAGTATAGTTCAAGTTTCTGAACCTAACCTGATGGCCAGGGGTGTAGCTCTCGATCTGCTCCAGATGGCCAAGCGAGTTGGCCCGCAGTACGAAGCCGCCGAATATGAAGATCTGTCCGGGGAGGAAAACCTCATCCTGGATCGCATCGTTGCCGATGATCGAAGGAGCCATCAAGCCTTACAGTGACGGCACAGTGGAACTGTTAATGAAAGCACCAATGTCGGTGTCAAAACCGGCGGATCTCGGGTAGGGGGTCCCGAACTGTGCGTCTAAGGCGGATGGTAACAGGAGGCGGGGGACACGATGTTTACCCAGGTTCGGGCCCTCTCGATGGAGGTAATACCCTACTTCCTGCTTGATTGATCTTGATGATATGAGTATTACAAGAGTTGATCTAACACGAGATCATAGAGGCTAATTAAACCCTAAAAGCTAGCCTATGGTATGATTGTTGTTGTCCTACGGACTAAACCCTCCGGTTTATATAGACACCGGAGGGGGCTAGGGTTACACAGAGCCGGTTACAAGGGAGGAGATCTACATATCCGTATTGCCAAGCTTGCCTTCCACGCCAAGGAGAGTCCCATCCGGACACGGGACGAAGTCTTCAATCTTGTATCTTCATAGTCCAACAGTCCGGCTAAAGTATATAGTCCGGCCATCCGAGGACCCCCTAATCCAGGACTCCCTCACCGCCGTCTTGAGGTGGAACTTGGGCAGGAGCACTTTTTCCCTCCGGCTGAGCGATTCCGCCAGGGGAACTTCCCTCTCGGAGGGGGCAATCATCGTCATCATCATCACCAACAACTCACCCATCTTGAGGAGGGCAATATCCATCAACATCTTCAACAGCACCATCTCATCTCAAACCCTAGTTCATCTCTTGTGTTCAATCTTGTTACCGGAACTATAGATTGGTGCTTGGGGGCTACTAGTAGTGTTGATTACATCTTGTAGTTGATTACTATATGGTTTATTCGGTGGAAGATTATATGTTCAGATCCAATATGCTATTTAATACCCCTCTGATCTTGAGCATGATTACCATTTGTGAGTAGTTACTTTTGTTCTTGAGGTCACGGGAGAAATCATGTTGAAAGTAATCATGTGAACTTGATATGTGTTTCATATTTTGATAGTATGTACGTTGTGATTCCCTTAGTGGTGTCATGTGAACGTCGACTACATGACACTTCACCATATTTGGGCCTAAGTGAATGCATTGTGGAGTAGCAATTAGATGATGGGTTGCGAGAGTGACAGAAGCTTAAACCCCAGTTTATGCGCTATTCCGTAGGGGACCGATTGGATCTAAAAGTTTAATGCTATGGTTAGAATTTACTCTTAATACTTTTCTCGTAGTTGCAGATGCTTGTGAGAGGGTTAATCATAAGTAGGAGGTTTGTTCAAGTAAGAACAACACCTAAGCACTGGTCCACCCACATATCAAATTATCAAAGTACCGAACATGAATTAAACAAACATGATGAAAGTAACTAGATGAAATTCCCGTGTACCCGCAAGAACGCTTTGCTTATCATAAGAGACCGTTTTGGCATGTCCTTTGCCTCAAAAGGATTGGGCTACCTTGCTGCACAATGCTTACTACTATCGTTATTTGCTCGTTACAAATTATCTTCCTATCAAACTACTCTGCTACTTATAATTTCAGCACTTGCAGACATTACCTTGCTGAAAACCACTTGTCATTTCCTTCTTCTCCTTGTTGGGTTCGACACTCCTACTTATCGAAAAGAGCTAAAATTGATCCCATATACTTGTGGGTCATCACTTGCCGAGTATGGTGCGATTGATGCCATGGAGCCCCTTCCCCAAGAGACCGTCGGGCGTGAGCTAGACATGGAGGCAGCGGAGATCGACGAGCACCAGCTGTAGTAGTACTCTTTGTTTTGTTTAATTAAGAGCGCCGGTCTTTAATTTGTTAGAGTAATGTTTAGGTCAGCTAGCTCTATTTAATTGCTGAACTTGCTCGATTAAGAAGTGTGGGTGTGATGTAGCCTCCTTTGTGTACCCAAATTATGCAATGACGTGGATGACCACTGTAACTAGGGAAATTTGAACCAAAAATTTTGACGTTCAAACTCCTCACACACGGGTTAAGCTATCTGAATCGTTTGTGATGTTCACATACCATCACAGTTCTGAATAAGGGACCGTGTCTGATGACACTTTGCGCGCCAGTTTTTTCGCTGAAGCAATTCCAAATTTTCGGCTTCCGCGGAAATATATACATCCCGCCCCTCCCCCTTAACAAAAGCCACATTTCCCCAGTTTCCGCCTTCCTTTCCAAGTTAAAACCTTCACTCGTTGCTTGCAGCGCCGCCTCCTCGCCGGTGACCCTCCTTCACGCTGCTCGGCCTCGTCTATCCAGGCAGGTAATCCACACTCGACCCCCATCCTCCTCCTCCTTCCACATCCCACATGCCCCGACAGCCGGCGCGACACCTTCCACCAAAATCACCGACCCCTCCACCAAATAAGTGCCGCCCTAAGCCATGGTGCGGTATAGCCAGGATCCCAAGTAGCATTTGGCAGTGGAGAAGCAAATCGCGACCGCACGCGCGCATGAGGTCGCGATGGCTGCCATTCATGTCGACCCCCAGATCTTGGAGGAGCACCTTGCCATCGAGGCCACTGTCGATGCCTCGCGCGCTGAAGACGCGACGCGGTTGGCTATTTTGTTCAATTCTGCAATGCGATGTTCAATTGTTGTGGGTGCATACTGTTATTGTATACCATGTGAGAAATAAATCGAATTTGGTTGTACTAAATACATGAGAAACAAATATAATTGCTATATTTGCAAGTTGTTAAGCATGCTTGGTTTGCTTAACTGTCTGATCTTCTATTAGGAGTATGTTATATTGTGCAATGTGGTGCTTAGTTAACATTTGGTTCATTTGTTGTGGTGTTTAGTTAAGTGTTTGGTTCAATTCTGCAATGTGATGTTCAATTGTTGTGGGTGCATTCTGTTATTGTATACCATGTGAGGAATAAATTGTATTTGGCTATACTAAATACATGAGAAACAAATACAATTGCTATATTTCCAAGTTGTTAAGCATGCTTGGTTTGGTTAACTATCGGATCTTCTATTAGGAGTATGTTATATTGTTCAATGTGGTGCTCAGTTAATGTTTGGTTCATTTGTTGTGGTGTTTAGTTAACTGCTTGGTTCAATTCTGCAATGCGATGTCCAATTGTCGTGGGTAGAATTTTGTACTGTTGTGCATGCGAGAAATAGATCGAATTTGGCTGCACTTAATACATGAGAAACATATACAAGTGCTATATTTCCTAGTTCATAATCATGCTTGGTTTGGATAAATGGTTTTTCCATGTGGCTTTAATTAATCTGATGAATCTGCAATGTGCTTATTTTTCATCAACATATTTTACTGATAGCATGCGAACCCTCACTTAACCTGATGACTAACTACCTTATATGTGTTGCAGGGAAATAATGGGAAGCATTGAGGTTTGCACATGCATGGTCCTTTGTCTAATAGCACATTATTGTGCAATTGCAGGAACCATTCTAATATTTAGGTTTTTAACAATTTGGTCTTGGACATGTAGGTCCTGCTGTCAGAGGTTTTGACCCACTGTTCGACCCTTTTTGCATATGGGGAAATGAGTTGTCCATGAATATCAGTCAAGTCAAGCAACTCAGAAAGATTGTTACGATAAAGAAATTAGCGACAAAAATCAACAAGATCTTTGTCTACACAATGAAGAAGACAACAGTTCACTACAGGATGTTACCTATTATACCTTGCCTTTTTTATTCCTTTGCCCCATTTCCAATATAGAGAAGATATTTATGCACATCCTTGTTTTCAGGCCTTTCCAAAACAGTTCACTGATGATTACCTCTCAAACCACCTGTATAGTCACGAGGCGAGGAAGGTATTCATACAACACCCACGGTTCAATATTGAAGTGTTCCTGAAGAGGACGAAGGATGGACGGTCAATCATCCACAAGCACTGGCCTAAAGTTGCAAAGACCTTCAACATCAATGAAGGCTCAATATTCGCCTTCTACTTCGGTAGTTTTCCAGATGAGATATATCTGTCTATGTATCGTCTATGATGCTAATTTCGAAAGGTTATAGATGTTGCATGTGAAACTTGGTGCTGGTGCAGTTCTGTAATGGGGTAGCTGAGTGCTGAAGCTATATGATGTTGTACTCTGATGTATTTCAATTATGAAAATGAAATATATTGTGTGCTTAATATGAAATGTCAATTAGATTAATAAATGGATTATTAATAATAGGATAATTAGCCTGCTAATTGGGTTTTTCTATTTAAAACGGTTATTGAGAAAACACCGTGTGTGATGCATTCGATAACGCACACAGTTTCTAGGAATAAACCGTGTTAGATTAGTGAACAATCACACACGACATCCTCTTGAAAACTGTTTGCGTTAGGCCACCTGGCGCAAACGTTTACCACATAAAAACTATGTGTGATGACAGCCTTTGCCACACAGTTTCTTCTATGCACCGTGTGTGATGCATTCAATAACGCAAACGATAAAAAATTTAATACCGTGTGCAATGGAAACGCTATCACAAACAATTTAACGGGGAAAATTGTGTGTGATGTACCTGCGAACAAAAATGTTTTCCTTGGAGCGACTGTGTGGGATGCATATACGAACGAAAACATTTAGCGAGACCGACTACTTACGACCGGAAATGATTTCGCCTGTATAATTGTATTTTTGAGCACTACTGGACGTATAACCGTATTTGGTCGCTCGCCCATCGCACACGACCTCATTTTGCCGAGTGTGTGTGCTAGGAGGGCATATCCCCGATGGTTTCTGGGTCATGTGGGAAGGACCTCCCTATCGCCCACACTCACTAGGCGACGGTTCCAAATGTCGTCGCGGAAAGGGGTTAAAAACCGTTTGTATAGCACCTCGTTGTACTAGTGATGTATTTGTCCACCGGTGCTCGTATCGAATTGTTATACCTCTAAAGCATGCGTTTCAGGGTGGATCGAGTTTCGAGGGAAGTAGTCGTTCTCGCTGCGGTAGTGGAAGTAGTTGTACACGATGGAGAGGAACCTGGCATATCCATATATTCCCCGGGTCGTAGTTGTACTTGGCATTTCAGTCGGTAGATGTTCGGCATTGATACTTCTCCAACATATCTATAATTTATGAAGTATTCATGCCATGTTTACAACAATTCTATATGGTTTTGGTATGATTTGAACGGAACTAACCTGGACTGGCACTGTTTTCAGCAGAACTACTTTGGTGTTATTTTTTGTGCTGAAATAAAAGTTCTCGGAATGGGCTGAAATTTTTTGACGATTTTTCTGAAACAAAAGAGACCACCGAAGCTTCATAGGAGGGCCAGAAGAGCCACGAGGGCCCCACAAGCCACTTGTGCATGCCCAGGGGCTGGTGGTGCCATGGGGCCTCGTGGGCCCATCTTAGCGTGAGACTGACGGCAAAAAATCATGTAAATAGAGAAACCACCAAAAAAACCTACACTTCGACTCCGCCGCCGCAAGCCTTTATACCTTTGAAATACCATCTGGAGCCCTCTTCTGGTACCCTGCCAGTGGGGGAAATCATCACTGATGGCCATCTTCATCATCATGGCGGTCTCCATGACGAGGAGGGAGTAGATCACCCTGGAGGCTAGGGGTATGTACAAGTAGCTATGTGTTTGATCTCTCTCTCTCTCTCTCTCTCTCTTGTGTTATTGATTTTGCACGATCTTGATGTACCGTGAGCTTTGTTAATGTAGTTGGATTGTATGGTGTTTTCCCCTCTGTATCTTGTTGTGATGAATTGAGTTTTTGTCTTTGAGGTTTCACTACTATCAGATTCAATACTTCTATGGATTTCAGAACACGTGATGTATGTCTTGCATGCGGACACCCTTGGTTAGAATGGGGTGTTCTACTGATTCACTTGATGTATGTTTTGGCACTCAACTCTCGGATTCCTGAGGTAACATTGGGGTAATTTGTGCATAGGGGTTGATGCACGTTTTCATCCTACTTTCTCCGGTAGAAATCTTGGGGCATTCTTTGAAGTTCTTTGTGTTGGATTGAATATTATGAATCTGAAGTTGTTTGATGCATATCAAATAATCAACTCACTGATACTTGTGGTGACATTGGAGTATCTTGGTGACATTAGAGTTGTTGATGCGTATCATATGGTGTTATTTTAGTATGAACTCTAGGGATGTTTATGACAATTATAGGAATAGCTCAATAGATTGATCGAGAAGGATAACTTTGAGGTGGTTTCATACCCTAGAACCCTACAACTATTTCATCTTATGTTCTCTGCTAGAAGAAATTTGGAGTGATTCTTTGTCGCACGTTGAGGGATTGTTATATGATTCAATTATGTTAGCACTGTTGAGAGATTGCACTAGTGAAAGTATGAACCCTAGGTGTTGGGGATATAACTATTTGGGTATGACCCGCCCAGGAGGAGCCAGGTCATACCACTGGTGGTTTGTAATAACAAAAGCCCATGAGGATGTTAAAGATGGCGGTTCACGAAGCAGGCTTACTGAAGGCCCGAAACCCAAAGGCGGTTTGAGGCCCACAAATGCAAACCTCCATATATGTATGACTTGTATCGTCAGGCATGTATAGTTAGTCACCGAGCTGGACACATTGTGTGTGAGCCGGCCAGGACTCTGTGAGCCGCTGGGCGTCAACCTGTGCATATAAAGGGGCGACCCAGCGGCGGTTTAGGAGAAAAACAAAAGATCGAGAACTAGATCAAGCGTATTCGCTCCCTGGTAATCGAAACCCTAGCAATACCAGCTCAAACTGGACTAGGCCTTTACCTTCACCGCAAGGGGCCGAACCAGTACAAACTCATGTGTCCTTTGTCCCGTTTAACCCCTTTAAGCTAACCTAGTTGCTATGGCTCCACGACTAAGTCCTTCCGCTAGGACATCTGCCGTGACAATTCCACGACAGTTGGCGCCCACCATGGGGCCAGCGCATGGTGGTTTTGAGTTCTTATAGGGCAGCTTTGAAGGGATCAAGGGATACGTTGTGGGCCGGATGACCAAGAGTCGTCGCGGCAAGCTTTACATCGATGATGAAGGCTGGGGCCCCGAGGCCGGCTCAATCAAGTACGGGTACCGGGTCCCCTTTGGAGGAATCCACGTCTTCATCGGCAAGATCGGCGAACCGGGCCCTGAGCCGGACATCTGCACCGACATCATCGAGACGGCTCAGCGTGCACGACCTGCCCGGGTTCAGCCCGTCGTGAAACGTGCCTTTGTTGGTTTCGTCCATGGGGCGGAAATTGAGGATGGATCGGCATATGGTGGTGAGACGGCCATCTATTCTGATGGTGAGTCATCCACGGGCGAGACCAATTCATTGTATCAACTGCAAGACGGCCGGCTTGGGGGCTGTTCCGACGGTGACAGTATTCCGAACCCCCGTGAGCCGCTGAACAGGCTGGTACACAGTCGGCGCTTGGTTCTACAACTGCGGCGGCTATGACTTCTAGCTCGATGGCTGCAGCAGCGGCTGGTGCTAGCGGTTCTGCGCGCCCGCCGGCTCAAGTTCTCACTGAATTGTTAGAATCTCTAGCGACTCTGATGGGGGTGGAAGTAACCCCGGACAACCAGGAACAGCACAAGGTGGATGTGGCTAAGTTGCGCGATGAAATAGCTCAAGCCAAGGAAGAGCTCGCGGCTGAAAACGCTAGGATGGCTGCAGAGCAGGCTGTTGTGGAGGCTCAGGCACATCGGATCCAAGCAGATTCCTTCCGGCTCACGTTGGATCAGAATGCTTCAAATTAGGTTATGAGGAGAAGACACAGGAGTCATCTACCACTGGTTTATGAGCTGAGGAACCTCTTCAACACACCTGGAGCAGGGACCAGTGACCCCCTGGTGGTAAACCGGATGGCTGAAGCGCCTGGGGGTGGAGCACCGGTTCAACCACGAGTGATGGATTCTCCACGTACGAATAATACCCCACCTCAGCGTGTTTTGATGCCGCCGGGTCATTATTCCAACCCTTTGGACAATATGATTGCTGCGGCACCATGATTGGCGGCTCCACCAGTTGAAGGCGAGTCTCCGACGGCGGTTGAAACGCGGAGGGACGGAGAACTTCTTCAAACGGCATTGGAGCAGCAAGCGGCTTACTCTTATAGTCGTGAGCGGATCCACTAAACCCCTCGTCCGAGTCGGAGTTACAGTAGGCACATCGACTCACCAGCGGTTTCAAGTACTGAACAGCGTCATAACCAGCCCCTGGGCATGACCCAGTGTGTGGTGGTGCCCACGCCCAGACTCTGGTGGATCAGGGCAGAGCGCGTCAGGACGCCGAGCTAGCGGCTCATCAACATGCTCCGGCTTACCCGATGACTTCGGTGGAGGCAGGCATGACCTCTAGAACCTTGGGTGTGCCATGTTTAGTGTCAGCTCTACGTAACGAGCGTTTGCCCAAGGATTTCAAGGGTCCTCGTAAGGTGCCTAATTACACAGCAGATCAGCCCCCTGAAGCTTGGATTGAGAGTTATGAGATGGCCATGGAGATGCTGGATGTTAGTGATGCTGTGTGTGCTAAGTATTTCACCATGATGTTGGAAGGGCCGGCTCGTACTTGGTTGAAGGGGCTGCCCGCAATCTCCATTGGGTCATGGGCGGAGCTGAAGGCCCGTTTCATTCAAAATTTCAAAGATACGTGCAAGCAGCCGATGTCAATCGTGGATTTGGTTTCTTGTATTCAAGGTGAGGGCGAGTCAACAACCAACTGGGTGCGTCGGGTCTCGACTATCATACACTCATCAGATAATATCAACGTCGACTCAGCACTTTTAATATTGGAGAAAAATTGTCGTTTCCTCCCTCTGAAACAGAAGCTTGGGCGGCTTAAGCGCCATTGCAGTGACATGGGGGAACTCATGGCGGCCCTTGTCAAGTATGGCGACTCTGATAGTACCAAGGACCCCGAGTCTAATGACGAAAGGTCGGGAAAGGGAAAGAAGAGTAGCAGCATGAAGGGACAGCAGCACAACCCAGCCAGTCAAGGTGGCAGCAGTAAGCGCAAGGCTGATGGGAATTTAGACTTCGTGGCCAACACTGGTGTACGGAATAATAACCAGCGTCGTAAGGGGAGGCCGTCTCAGTCTGGAGGGGCAAGATTCAACCTCGCGGAAATAATGAATCAGCCGTGTGCGACGCACGGAACACATGAAAAGTCGTCTGCCCATTTGTGGAAGGATTGTTTTATCATGAAAGAGTTTAGGGATTCTCATCTTTTCCAGCACAACCATGGCCCAAATGGAGGTTCAGGTCTGGCCCTCATGGTCCGAGTCATGGAGGAGGCGGTTCAAATTCCGGTTTTCAAGGCCAAGGTAATCACAGTGGTTACAGTCAACAGAATAATCAGGGGAATCAGCAGCAGCAGTCTGGTTATCAGAGTAACTCGAAGCAATTGAATAGTGGGTAGTACCATGTCTTCACCACAAGTTTATGTAAGCGGGATCAGAAGCTCCATAAAAGGGCAGTGAACGCCATTGAACCGGCGGTGCCCCGTTACTTACGGTGGTCTCAACACCAAATTCTATGGAGCCGTGAGGATCGCCCGCCCCGGGTTGATAATCCGGGTCATTTAGCGCTGGTAGTAGCGCCTCAGGTTGGAGGATACAAATTCACTAAAGTACTCATGGATGGAGGCAGCAGCATTAATATCCTTTACTACGAGACCTTCCGTCGCATGGGATTGACTGACAAAAATCTTAAACCGTCAAACACTGTTTTTCATGGTGTGGTGCCTGGTAAGCCGGCATATCTAGTGGGTAAAATATCTTTGGAGGTTGCATTTGGAGATGAGTATGATTCCAGATCAGAGACGTTGCCCTTCGAGGTGGTTAAAATTAAGAGCACTTATCATGCTCTGTTTGGGCGGCCGGCTTACGCTAAATTCATGGCAAGGCCTTGTTATGTTTACTTACAGCTTAAGATGTCGGGTCACAAGGGCACCATCATGATGCATGGAAGTCGCAAGGTAGCTTTGGAATGTGAAGAAGGTGATGCTGCTTACGCTGAATCTGTCTGTGCAACAGAGGAATTGAAATTTTACAAGGATAATGTTGACCCGACGGATATGAAATCTTTGAAGAAGCCAACCACAGAGCATGACCCCTTGTTGAAGTTTAAGTCGGCAGGTGACACTAAGTCAGTTGACTTCGTTCCTGGTGACTCATCCAAGCAGTTCAGCATCAATGCTAATCTGGATCCGAAATAGGAAAGCGCGCTCATCGAGTTCATCCGTGAGAACCGGGACAACTTTGCATGGAAGCCTTCAGACATGCCGGGTGTACCGAGGGAACTCGCTGAGCACACTCTCAATATTGATCCAAAGTTTAAACCAGTCAAGCAATTCCTTCGTCGTTTCAATGAAGAGAGGCGTAGGGCTATTGGTGAAGAAGTGGCCCGGCTCTTGGCGGCTGGGTTTATTGTTCATGTTTTTCATCCTGAGTGGTTGGCTAACCCGGTGCTAGTACTTAAGAAAAACGGCACCTGGCGCATATGTGTGGATTATACGGACTTAAACAAGGCTTGCCCGGCTGATCCCTTTGCTCTCCCCCGTATTGATCAGATTATTGATGCTACGGCGGGTTGTGAGCGTTTGAGCTTTTTGGATGCTTATTCTGGTTATCATCAGATCAAGATGGCAGTTAAGGACCAAGAGAAGACAACCTTTATTACTCCCTTTGGAGCCTTCTGTTATGTATCTATGCCTTTTGGGCTCAAGAGTGCCCAGGCGACTTACCAGCGGTGTGTGCAACATTGCCTTCATGATCAAATTGGGCGCAATGTTCACGCTTATGTGGATGATATTGTGGTGAAGTCTAGGAATAAGGAGACCCTGATAGATGACTTAAAGGATACCTTTGACAATCTCCGGGTCTACAAGATGATGCTTAACCCGGCCAAGTGTGTTTTTGGTGTGCCGGCAGGCAAGCTCTTGGGTTTTCTGGTTTCGGAATGGGGTATTGAAGCTAACCCGAAGAAGATAAAGGCTATCACCTCTCTGGCTAAGCTGGCGTGTATCAATGATGTTCAGCGTTTAGCGGGTCGTATTGCGTCCTTAAGCCGGTTCGTAAGCCGGTTGGGTGAGAAGGCTATTCCTCTGTACCAGATGATGAAGAAGACAGATCATTTTGTCTGGAGTGATGCTGCTGGTCAGGCATTTGAGGCCTTGAAGAAACAATTGGCTGAGCCGCTGGTTCTTGCTGCTCCTATTGATAAGGAGCCTTTGTTGTTATATGTGGATACCAATAGCTGAGCTGTCAGTGTATCCATTGTGGTGGAAAGGAAGGAATCAGGCAAGGAGCATCTGATTCAGCGACCGGTTTACTACATCAGGGAGGTGCTTATTGAGTCCACGCAGAGGTATCCGCATTGGCAGAAGCTTGTGTATGTGGTGTTCATGGCTAGTCGAAAGCTTAAGCAATATTTTCTGGGTCATCCCATCACTGTGGTTAGTTCTGCTCCTTTAGGGGATATTATCCAGATCAGAGAAGCCACAGGTCGGGTAGCCAAGTGGGCCATTGAGCTTGGACCTCATGGTTTGAAGTATATGCCTCGAACAGCCATTAAGTCTCAAGCACTTGTGGATTTCATAAATGATTGGACAGAGCTGCACATGCCTGAGGAGAAGCTGGATAACACATATTGGACAATTCATTTTGATCGATCCAGGCAGTTGGAGGGCTTAGGGGTTGGAGTTGTCTTAACTTCCCCACAAGGTGATAAATTTTCAAATGTTCTCCAGTTGATGTTCCCTTGTACTAACAATGCAGCTGAGTATGAGGCCTTGCTCCATGGTCTTCGGATGGCTAAGGAGATGAACTTAAGCCGGGTGAGGTGTTTTGGCGACTCAGATCTGGTAGCTCAGCAAGTTTCTGGCACTTGGGATTCCAAGGATCCACTCATGGCGGCTTATCATCGAGAGGTTGATGCTATGTCAGGTCACTTCAAAGGTTATCAAGTTGAACATGTTGATCACAGGAAAAATGAGGCGGCTGATGCTTTGAGCTAGTTAGGATCCCAGCATAAGCCGGCACCACCTAATACTTTCCTAGATATTCTGCATAACCCTTCAGTTAAATTACCTACAGAGGAAGATCTTGCTATTCCTGATCTGGAAGCACAACTGGTGGCGGCTCTTCATACTATTCCTGATTGGGTAGTTCCATATTTGGCTTATATGACCCGAGGCGAGTTACCTGAGGATGAAACTTTGGCCAGTCAGATAACCTGGCGGTCTAAGTCAATGACTATTGTCAATGGAGAGTTGCATCATCGCAGTGTCACAGGGGCGTTTCAACGTTGTGTTTCTCCAGAAGAAGGTTGTGAGATTCTGCGAGAGATTCATGAAGGAGATTGTGGTCATCATGCCGGCTCTAAGTCTCTCGTAGCCAAGGCTTTCCGTCATGGATTTTATTGGCTGACGGCTCATGCTGGTGCAAAAGATTTGGTCAGTAAATGTGATGGCTGTCAGAAATTTCCACGACGAGCTCATGTGCCGGCTCAGGAGTTGAGGATGATTCCAATTGCTTGGCCATTTGTGACATGGGGGCTTGATATGGTTGGGCCTTTCAAACGGTCGAAGGATAAAAAGACCCACATTTTGGTGGCGGTTGACAAATTTACAAAGTGGGTTGAAGCAGAGCCGGTTAGTAATTGTGACCCAGCAACGGTGGTTCAATTCATCAAAAAGGTGATTTTCCGTTTTGGCTTTCCCCATAGCATTATAACTGATAATGGCACTAATCTGTCCAAGGGTCCTATGAAAGAGTTTTTTCAACGAGAGCATATTCGACTTGATGTATCCTCAGTGGCTCACCCCCAGTCCAATAGTCAAGCTAAGCGAGCTAATCAAGATATTCTGCGAGGCATCAAGCCCCAGCTTATGGTCCCTTTGCAAAGGACGTCATGTTGTTGGGTGGAGGAATTACCCTCAGTGTTATGGAGTATCAATACTACCCCCAACAGATCTATGGGTTACACACCTTTCTTCATGGTTTACGGAGCAGAGGCGGTTCTCCCTAGTGACATCCGTCACGATTCACCCCATGTGACGGCCTATGTTGAAGCTGATAATGAAAAAGCGTGTCAGGATGCACTTGACCTGTTGGATGAGGAGCATGACCTTGCGGCGGCTCGTTCGGCGATTTACCAGCAAGATCTGTGCCATTAGCACAGCCGCCGGGTTAAAACCAGAACCTTTCAAGAAGGCGACTAGGTGCTCTGGCTTATCCAGGATCAGACTGATATGCATAAACTATCCCCACTGTGGGAAGGGCCTTTTGTGGTCAGCAAGAATCTGAATAACTGGCGTACTATCTTATCGATGTTCGAGACCGTAAGTACTCACGCACATCGGAGGAGGAGACCCGTCGGCCGTGGAATATTGGTAATCTTCGGCCTTACTATACTTGAGCCACTGGCTCTTGTGATGTACATATTTTGACGATGTATATATTATAATGAGTATAATAAAGCCGGCATCCCTGAGAATTAAGGGCCTCTGTCGTTTCATTTCTTCGAAATTGAGTCTTTATTGTCATCTCACATGGTCACTTAAGAGGCTTGACGCCCGAGTTACAGGGACCAAAGAGAGTTGGATGCACAGCACAGCTCAAACATAGGTACCCGCTGAGCACAACTCAGAAATATATCACTTGGGGGCTTACTGTTCAATGAACACAGCTATATTCACCCTTTTGATTGGCTTGGACGCCAGGTGTATTCACCAAAAATCCGAGTTATCCTGCCTGTATGCAAGATGCTTCTCCACCAGGTAATCCTGGATGGTCCGCCATGTTCTTAACAATCAATTCTTTTAAATAAGACCCTGAACTTGTTAAGGTCAAAAACATTGATTGGGTCATGAGAGAGCCGGCTTACGGAAAGCAAGGATAAACTCAGGCTATTAAGCCGCCTTCCTTGAAACTTGGTTAAACCTGACTGTTTACACGATGCTGCTCCAAATCCGCGTACTCTCGATAAGTCAATCTTTTCACAAGACCCTGAACTTATCTGGGTTAAAATGTCGATTGGGTCATGTGAGAGCCAGCTCACAGAAAGCGCGGATACTCCAATGGCTATCAGGCTAGTTTCATTGAAGTAGAGATTTTGGCTCGGCGGCCTATGACAGGCTCGTGTTTTTGGATTTTATATTCATCCTGGGTTTATATCAATATCGCCCTTTTTTCTTACCATATAGTTTTCGCAAGTCGGAGCAAGCAGCCCTGACTATGTCTCATATTTGGGATGTTACACCCTGCCCGGGTTATGGACTTCTATGGTCACCAGTGGATTTATACTGGGCATCATGACCCGCCCCGCGGTAAACTACCAGGGTACTTTTGATTTGTTTGTGTGCAGGAAAAAGGAAATAAACAACTGGTCTATATGATGATATCATAAACACAAGTCGCATATCTTCAGCTGGCGGATCAGCAGTATCATGCAAATTAAAACATGCACGATGGCATGGCAGATCATGGTTTTTCACTAGCCTATTACATGACTCAGCAAGCCCAAATGATTAAGCGTTTCAGAAGATCAAATATGAAATGTGAACCGCCCAGCGGATCAATTTTCTTGGCCTTGATGGCTTGAAGCTTCTGGATCATCCCTCGCTGGTTCTTCATCCTCCTCCGTCGTCTGGAAGTTTGGTGATGACCAGTCAATGTTACACAAGGCTTGGAATTCCGCTTCATCATCTATAAGTTCGGACGGATCAACTTCAGGGGCGAAAGTATGCTTACGGATTGGAGGGATCAGATCCATCACTTTGTAAGCCAGCGTGGGCATCTTCTGATTCTCCATATCATAAGCCACCTGGTATTTTGAAAGATCCATTTCATCGGCCATCAGACTGGCCAGAGGACGTATTTCCTTCACACAAGCATCAAAGTTATCAAAGGGAGTGCCATTTTCTTCAAAGCTTGGACACCCAGTGGCTAGCTCGGTCGGGTCTAACTCCGCCTGCCATGCATTGGCCCGGCTTAAAGCTGTCACGGCACCGGCTCTTGCGGCCGACCGCTTTATTTCTTCAATCCTGGCAGGTAAAATGGAGAGTTTCTTCAAAACATCACTGAGAAGAGTCGGCGCTTGGTTGGTTGGGGAGATAGTAGCCAGAGTGCGCTAAGTGCCAGCGTATAGCTGTTCAACAAGTGTATATACGGCTTTGAGCTTCACAAGCATTTCTTGACCAAGGTTACTGCTCCTAAGGCCTGTGTGATAATGCAGGATCGATCAGAGACGATTTGCAAACATGAAAAATAAGATTCAGTTATGATGCTGGCGATGATACTTACCAAAGATAGCAGAGATCATCTGAGATATATGGTGCTTTAAGCCGGTAAGCTCAGTGGTCGCCTCCTGAAGAGAAGCTTCAGCTTTTTCAGCCCGTTGTATAAGAGCGGTTCTCTCTTCAGCGCAGGCGGTTCTCTCGGTGTTGAAGTTGGTCTTCCGTTTTTCTGATTCATCCAAGCTGAATTTAAATTTTGAGTCGGCCTTCTGGGTCTCAGCTTCCTGATGCTTCGGTTGGGTTTTCACATCAGCCAATTGTGATTGAAATTGAGCAGTGGTGTCCTATATATGAACAGATTTGAGTACACATTCGGGATACAAGAATAAAGCCCCAAGCCTTTTGCAAGCAACAACGCTTGGCACTTGGGGGCTAATGGATGCAGACGATTTTTTTTTACAATGGTGCATATAAAAGTCCCTAGTCCTTTGCAAGCAATAGCACTTGGCACGTGGAGGCAAATGCATGTTGCTCGTGTTTCACTACAAACCCTATGATAACCCGGTTATGTCAAAAATGACCGCAACCGGCTCATGGGGACTACACAACTTAATTCTGTTTTCTGAATAAGTGAAGTAGTTCCGGTTCATTCATGATGATTAAACCGGCACTTGGGGGCTACAGCTGCAATGTTTGATCATTAATGATTTGAAGACCCGGTTTAACACTGACAATGAAAGCCGGTCGTTGAGGGATTCTACCAAGGATGCTCATTATATTTCAGATTATTTTAAGTCTACAGCATATTCAACTCTGTTATATATGGTAGACTTGGGGGCTGACAAGGTATGCATAATTTATTAAGCAGGAGTTCATACCTCATTTTTTATGCATCTGCTTCACCATGTCAACTTCAAGGTCGCGGCTGGTATGCACTTGGTTAAGATAACCAGACAGTATTTCACTGATGCTCAATTGAGTATAGTTGGCGATGTCAAATCTCACTTTTCACCTTTCAATAAGTTCCTCTTTGGCGGAGTGCTTGGCCAAGACAGTAGGTTTTCCCGGCTCTTGGAAGCCGGTGCCGGCAATCACAACATCATCAGCATGTGTTTTTGGCGGTTTAAATGGACTTGTCGGCTTTGTGTTCAGAGGGTCGATAGTTATATGATCGGTTGAGAGGTCAGGAGTTTCTGGTGGCAGATCATTGAGAGGTCCATCTGGGTGTTGCACAGAAACCTCAGACAATGGATTCTGCTGCTCCAGTTCAGGAACTTTGGGGTCTTCAGCCGGCTTAACCAGCTTGGGTTTCTTACTAGGCTTTGCCTTTCCACTGCAAGAACCGGGGGAGGTTAGTACAAATATAAAAAGTGCAAATAGTAGGAAATAAAGTAGTTACCCGGGGGCAGTCTTGAAAGCCGGAAGATTGGTCTAAGATGAGTCACCAGAAGAGGAACGAGAAGTCCCCTGATAGTTTGAATTGGACAAATTAAGTGGCTGACGAATAAGACCAGCCAGGGGATAAAAAGAGTTTAAATTTGGAGGAACCCCGTTTCGACGTTTCCGCGGTGCTGGTGTGTTCGGTAAGCCGGAGGATAACTCTCCACCTCCGCTGGTCCGGGTTTGTCGCCGGCTCTCGTGCTACTGTTGGTTCAAAAGAACGTGAGGATCCAAATGACCAAATGAGCTAAGGGGTGTGAAAAGCTTACTTTCGGGTTACTCGTCGAATTTTCTGTCTTGGCAAAGGCGCTGAGTCGGAGGAAATAATAGTTACCTCTTCTTCGACCGCTTGACTGGAGCCGTGTCATCCTGATGATAATCAGTGTCAATAAGATAATTGAAAAAGGAGCCAAGGGAGTCAAGGGCTACCTCCGACTCAGTGTTGTCGTCCAAGTCAAACAACTCAGAAGTGCTTGGCTTCTTTTTATTCATCTTGGCAGCTTTTGCTTTGGCCCTGGCTTTCTTGGCAGCTTCGTGATCATACTTTTTATTCCAAAAAGCGGATCCAGCCTATGCAGGTTGACAAAGTCAAATTAATAGAACATATGGATAATCAAGTAAAATAAATCATTTGGAGACTTATGGCTGGTGGCGGGTTAAGTGTGCAGAAAGGGTTTAATCCCACTTTGCTGCAGCTTGCCAGACTCTCATTGAGAAGAGTCTTTGTCATCTCATTGATCGTGTCGTCAGTTAAAGATGTGGAGCAATACCGCAGTGGATCTTTCTCATTACCTGTATAAGTACACATTAAGCTGGGGCGGCGGCTTAAGGGTATGATTCTCCAAGCAACCCAGCACCGAACCAAGTCAATACCAGTTAACCCATTTCCCAGCAGGGCTCTGACCTTTGAAAAGGTAGGTGCAAGCTTTGCGTTTTCAGCAATGGTAAGCCGTTCGGGAAGATGATGTTTCGGGTTGAGCCGCTGGTCACGATAACCCGGGAGAGGATTCTCATCAGCTGGAGAGGCATCTTTACAATAGAACCATGTTTGGTTCCAATCTTTGGGGTGACTGGGCAGGTGAGCATAGGGGCAGATAGCATCTCTTCTTCGTTGAATTGAGACCCCACCAAGTTCTAAGCTGGGTCCATCAGTAAATTCGTTTTGCCGGTTCAGATAAAAATATTCCCTGAAGAGGTCAACACTGGGTTCCTCTTGAAGGTATACTTCACAGAAGACTTGAAAATTGCAGATGTTTGACACGGAATTGGGTCCGATGTCTTGAGGATGAAGTTGAAAGAAGTGGAAAACGTCTCATAAAAATTTGGATCCAGGTGGTGAGAAGCCCCAATTCATGTGATCAGTGAAAACAATGACCTCACCATTTTGTGGCTGAGGTCTTACTTCACCTGGTTTGGGAGCGCGCCAGTGCATGATGTTCTTTGCTGGTAGAAAGCCAATTTTAACAAAGTGCTCCATCGTGTTTTCGGTGACAATGGAAGGAACCCAATTACACGAGGTAACTGCCTTTGTCATCGTAAGGAAAATTGCCTAAAAAGAAGGAAATATTCCTGGTTTAAGCTTTTCCGTTAAGCCGGAGGTGAGCACTACCACATATATGCACAGTGGCGGCTTAAACCGGGCCTAATGCCATATGACTAGTTACAACTGGTGATATAAGCCGCCATGACGGTGCTGGTATTTGAGATCTATCATGGGTGAATTCTGCTAATTATTGGAAAAACAGGTTTTATAGATTGGTGCACTCAATTTTGGATCTGACGCTATTCGGAAAAGAAAGTAAAATCAAAACCTAGAACTGCAGCAGCTAAGGAACTAGCATATTGGCAAGATTTCTGCATGTGAGAAGGGTATCTGGTGATTAAGAGAAGGCACAGAAATAGATTTCGCATGTTTTAAGTACTACTTTTGGATCAAAGTAATGATTAAACAGAGGTATAATGAAGAACGATGACGAACTCCTAAGAACTTCAGAAAACCCTAATGGAAATCTACAGTGGGGAAAATTGAGGTGCTTACTGGGTCTACGGAGCAATGGAGAAGCGATGCAGTTATCTGGTTTCGATCAGGTTGATGCAGCGGCCGGGGTCGAGGAAGTTGACGAGGTCGGCGGCGGCAGTGCTCAGGTGCGTAGATGCGTTGCGAGAGAGAGAGGTTGAAGACGAGAAGGAAAGGGGGAGAGTGAAAAGGCTGCCTGACCCTATTTATAAGGAAATAGGTAACAGGTGGTCGCGAGTATCGAGGTCAAAGAATGATTACGGCGGTTCGGACGCCTCGATTTCCAGGATAGTTATTAAAGATAAGGATCTACTAAGATATGCTGGGCATCGTGTGAAATGAATGACAGGTGACATCACGGCGGGTTTCCGTAATCCCAGGAGATGACGTCATGGCGGGTTACAATATCTCGCAAGAAGAAATGAAGAAGGATTTTTACTAAGTGTTGAAGATTGATATGAACAAATTCACATCAACCTGGGGCCTAATGTTGGGGATATAACTATTTTGGTATGACCCGCCCAGGAGGAGCCGTGTCATACCACTGGCGGTTTGTAATAACAAAAGCCCATGAGGATGTTGAAGATGGCGGTTCATGAAGTAGGCTTACTAAAGGCCCGAAGCCCAAAGGCGGTTTGAGGCCCACAAATGTAAACCGCCATATATGTATGACTTGTATCGTAAGGCATGTATAGTTAGTCACTGAGCCGGACACGTTGTGTGTGAGCCGGCTAGGAATTTGTGAGCCGCTGGGCATCAACCTATGTATATAAAGGGGCGACCCGGCGGCAGTTTAGGACAAGAAACAAAAGATTGAGAACTAGGTCAAGCGTATTCGCTCCCTGGTAATCGAAACCCTAGCAATACCACCTCAAACTGGACTAGTCCTTTACCTTTACCGCAAGGGGCCGAACCAATATAAACTCATGTGTCCTTTATCCTGTATAACCCCTTTAAGCTAACCCAGTTGCGATGGCTCCACGACTAAGTCCTTTCGCTAGGACATCTGCCGTGACAATTCCACGACCCTAGGCCTTGTTTTCAAGCATTGCAATATCATTTGTGCTACATTTTTTCACTTGCTACCTTGTTGTTTTTTTATTTTCAAAATACAAAAACCTATATCTACAATACATATTACACTTGCATCACCATCTCTTCGCCGAACTAGTGCACCTATACAATTTTCCATTGTATTAGGTGTGTTGGAGACACAAGAGATTTCTTCTATTTGATTGCAGGGTTGTTTGAGAGAGACCATCTTCATCCTATGCCTCCCATCGATTGATAAACCTTAGGTCATTCACTCGAGGGAAAATTGCTACTTTCCTACAAAACTCTGCGCTTGGAGGCCCAACACGAGTCTACAAGAATAAGTTGTGTAGTAGACATCAAGCTCTTTTCTGGCGCCATTGTCCGGGAGGTGAGTGCTTGAAGGTATATCTTTAGATCTTGCAATTGAATCTTTTAGTTTCTTGTTTTATCACTAGTTTGGTTTATAAAACAAAACTACAAAAAATGGAATTGAGGTTGCCTCATATTATTCATCTTTATAATGTCTTTCATGAAAATTATGGAAAGGAAATTTTGCTCAATTGTTAGAAGAAGAATTCAATAAAATGTTTGGCATAAAATCCTTGAATGATAATCATGATTGCAATGCTGCTAGTATGAATTCTATATCCGTGATGCTAATGATATGCAAAGTCCTAAGCTTGGGGATGCTATGTTTAATGAAGATGACATTTTTACTCCCCCAAGTTTTGATGAGCAAATTTGTTTTGATGAAAGCATGCCTCCTATCTATGATTATTATATTGATGACAGTGGGTTTGGAAGAGTGACAACTCTAGGTAATAATGATCCCACTATTTTGGAGGGTGTTGAATCTTATTACAATGATAAAAGTGGATTAGGAGAGGTCATGACTTTATTTAGTAATGATTACACTATTCCGGAAGAGGTTTCAATTGATTATTGTGAGGACAATGTTGCTATCGATGATGATTATTGTGATGAGACTTATGATATAAAGAATAATGATCTCCATGAATCTTGCCATCATCATTTTAAGGCTCAAATTGATTATGTAAATCAAGTATCTCAAGATAGCTATTTTGTTGAGTTTGCTCCCACCACCGAAAAATTATATGCTTGTAGGTCATGAAAAGAATGCTATATGTGATAGCTATATTGTTGAATTCATTCATGATGCTACTGAAAAATTATTATGAGAGAGGAACATATGCTTTTACATATCTCAACAATATCAAGTTTCCTTTCTATTTGTTGAAAACCTTGAAGTCATGCTTGTTGCCTTCCTATGCTAGTTGATTCTTGTTCTCATGAATTGTTTGCTTACAATATCCCTATGCATAGGAAGAGTGTTGGTCTTAAATGTTCTAGTAATATGTTTCATGATGCTCTCTTTATATTCCAATTCTTATCGTTTATGCGAGCATCATTGAAATCATCATGCCTAGCTAAAAAGACACTAAAGAAAACCGCTTGTTTGGAGACAACCAAACACTATTACCTACTGTTTTTGTGTGCTCACATGATTAATCTACTGTATTAATTATTTTTTATAGATTTTGTTTCAATAAAGTGCCAAATAAAGCCTTTGGGATAGTGTGGATGATAGTTGACTTGATTCTGTGCAAAAACAGAAACTTTTGCGCCCACTAATAGAATTGTTCAAAATCACTGGAGCGTCTAAAAATTCTGAAATTTCTTACACATGATTGATATACAAATTTCCTATGTTATCCTAGTTTTTCAGAATTTTTGAATTTACATAAGTATGGTCATTGTTTAGATCATTACAGACTCTTCTGTTTTTACAGATTCTGTTTTCAATGCATAGTTTCCTTGTTTTATAGCTTCTACGGCTTATATTGGTCAATATAAATTTTGGAAATCATATATTATAGTAGGCATTGTGTAAGAAACAATTATGAATCTTGACTTTACAACACAAAAGTGAATGATTTTCTCTTTATCATACTAACCTATGTCACGAAGCTCCGTTTAATTCTGTGTGATTGAAGTTTTCAAGTTTTGGGTGAGATATCGATATGTGGAGAACAAAGAGTGGCAAGACCCTAAGCTTGGGGATGCCCAAGGCATCCCAAGGTAATATTCAAGTAAGACCAAAGCAACTAAGCTTGGGGATGCCCAGGAAGGCATCCCCTCTTTCGTCTTCAACATTATCGTTAACCTTACTTGGAGCTATATTTTAATTCATCACATGATATGAGTTTTTCTTGGAGCATCATTTCTTTTGTTAGGTTTTCCTTTGATGTTATTTATAATAATGTTTTGTATATTTTATTTCAATAAAAATGTCAATTATAGCCTTTACCATGCTTATTTTGCAAGTCCATATGTTGTTGTTTGAAAACAGAAAGTTTTCTATAATATTCCAAATTCTTCCAAAAATTCAGTACGTGATAAAATCTTGGAATTTTTACACACTAAGATATGATAAATCTTCTAGAGTGTGATAATTTTTCGGAGTTTTTGAAGTTAAAGAAGTATGAATCTTCTTGCATCCTTTACAGATTGTCCTGTTTTGACATATTGCTGTTATGTTTGCATATGTTTGCTTGTTTATTGATTCTATTTGAGGATATGGAGTATTAAATATGCAGAGGCATTTAGTATGCAATGTTAAATAATAATTTTAGTAATTTGTTACAGTAGATAATGATAAGTTTTTGATTTGGTTTATACTAACTTATCTCATGAGTTCTTGTTGAGTTTTGTGTGGATGAAGTTTTTAAGATTTAGTGAAACCATGATATGATAGGAATTAAGGATACATAAGAGCTCAAGCTTTGGGATGCCAAGGCATCCCAAGATAATATTCTAAGAAGTCTCAAGCATCTAAGCTTGGGGATGCCCCGGTAGGCATCCCACCTTTCTTCATCAACACTTATCGGTTAGTATCGGTTGAGCCTAAGTTTTTGCTTCTTCGCATGAGATGTGTTATTCTTGGAATGTCATTTTATTTTGTTTTCTTTGTTGTTCGAATAAAATACTTAAGATCTGAAATATTTAAATGCGGGAGAGTCCTCACATAGCTACATATTTACTTAACTACTCATTTGATCTTCACTTATATCTTTTTGGAGTAGTTTGTCATTTAGTCTCGTTCTTCCCTTATATCATAAGAGTAAATTGTTGAATGAATTGGATATCATAAGGTTGAAATTACATGTGCTTCATATGCCTGTATCATACCTAGTAGTAGCTTCACATTGGGTTAAGAAAGGAAAATCAATTGAAGTTTGACAATCACAATATTAGTCATACAAGCAATTCATGAATGGGTAGTATAAGGAAGAGAACTTTCACATCTATATATATTATCTTGGACATGTTTTATGATTGTAAATACCCACTAATTATTTTCAAACTTGAGCAAATTAGTTGAAGTTGGACAAGGAAGACAATGTAATGATTTATGTTTGGGTATATTTGGATAGAAGTTATATTGTTATGGATCCTCCAACATGTGGTGCTTGCTTAGGATCTTTTGGTAGCCATAAATTCGTACTAAGTAGAGATACTACTTGTGCATCCAAAAACCCTTAAATCCAGTTTCTTGCCATAAGTGTCCACCATATCTACCTATGGATTGAATAAGATCCTTCAAGTAGGTTGTCATTGGTGCAAAAAGCAATAAAAATTGCTCCTAAAATATGTATGATCTTTTATTGCAAGGGAAATAAGCGTTGTACAAACTTGACGTTACTTTGCATTAAGAGCTTGCACATACGAAAAATAAAAAGCGCATGCATGACAACCTCTGCTTCCTCTGTGAAGGGCTTGCTTTTACTCTATGTATTTCTTTTATGCAAGAGTCAATAAGTATTTATTCTCATTTCAAGCTCAATTATTCTCTAGTTGGTAAGCATCATGTGGTGGGGGGAAATCCAGGCATATATGGCCATCCAAATATATTTGATCATGAATTATTATTGTTTGACAATTATCTCTATGTAAATAAGTTGGGAGGTGAAACATTAAGCCCCTATCTTTCTCTGTGTTCGACGGATGCCATTTGTTCTAAAAATATGCTTTGAGTACTAGCAGTCATAGAAGACTATATGATAATTGAGTATGTGGAGCTATTACTTAGACTTTGTTGAAAATAAGTTGAATTGCAATTGTTTGATGACTAAGAACATAGGTTGTTAAGTTTCAAGAGAATGCACTATTTGAACCACAATATGTCAATTGATTGCTACTTTATCATGATGAGTTTTATGATAAATAGTTGCTAGTATGATGCTAGTAAAAGTGATTGAAATTACCATTGATCAAACTTATACACTATTCTAGCATTCACACTTCATAAATTATTTCTTTTATCATTTACCTACTCGAGGACGAGCATGAATTAAGCTTGGGGATACTGATACGTCTCCAACGTATCAATAATTTATGAAGTATTCATGCTAGGTTTACAACAATTCTATATGGTTTCGGTATGATTTGAATGGAACTAACCCGGACTGACGTTGTTTTTAGCAGAACTACCCTGATGTTGTTTTTTGTGCAGAAATAAAAGTTCTCAGAATGGGCTGAAACTTTTTGAAGATTTTTTTGGAACAAAAGAGACCCCCAAAGCTTCGTGGGAGGGCCAGAAGAGCCACAAGGACCCCACAAGCCACTTGGGCGCGCCCAGAGGGTGGTGGTGCCGTGGGGCCTCGTGGGCCCATCTTAGCGTGAGACCGGCGGCAAAAAATCCTATAAATAGAGAAACCACCAGAAATAACCCTAGAACTTCGACTCCGCCGCCGCAAGCCTCTGTACCTTCGAAATACCATCTGGAGCCCTGTTCCGGCACCCTCTCGAAGGGGGAAATCATCACCGGAGGCCATCTTCATCATCCCAGCGGTCTCCATGATGAAGAGGGAGTAGTTCACCCTCGAGGCTAGGGGTATGTGCAAGTAGCTATGTGTTTGATCTCTCTCTCTCTCTCTCTATCTCTCTCTCTCTCTCTCTCGTGTACTTGATTTGGCACGATCTTGATGTACCGCGAGCTTTGTTAATATAGTTGGATCATATGGTGTTTTTCCCTCTCTATCTTGTTGTGATGAATTGAGTTTTTACCTTTAAGGTTTCACTATTATAGGACTGAATACTTTTATGCATTTGAGAACACTTGATGTATGTCTTGCATGCAGACACCCGTGGTGACAATGGGGTGTTCTATTGATTCACTTGATGTATGTTTTGGCACTCAACACATGATTTTCCGAGGTGACATTGGGGTAATATATGCATAGGCGTTGATGCATGTTTTAGTCCTACTTTCTCTCGTAGAAACCTTGGGGAACACTTTGAAGTTCTTTGTGTTGGATTGAATATTATGAATCTGAAGTTGTTTGATGCATATCGAATAATCAACTCACGGATACTTGGTGACATTGGAGTATCTAGGTGAAATTAGAGTTGGTTGATGCGTACCATATGGTGTTATTTTGGTACGAACTCTAGGGTTGTTTGTGACACTTATAGGAATAGCTCAATAGATTGATCGGGAAGGATAACTTTGAGTTGGTTTCATACCCTACAATAGTTTCATCTTATGTTCTCCGCTAGATAAGAACTTTGGAGTGATTCTTTGTCGCATGTTGAGGGATTATTACATGATTCAATTATGTTAGCACTGTTGAGCACTAGTGAAAGTATGAACCCTAGGACTTGTTTTCAAGCATTGCAATATCGTTTGTGCTCCGTTTTGTCACTTGCTACCTTGCTGTTTTTTATTTTTAGATTACAAAAACCTATATCAACTATCCATACTACACTTGTATCACCGTCTCTTTGCCGAACTTGTGCACCTATACAATTTGCCGTTGTATTAGGTGTGTTGGGGACACAAGAGATTTCTTGTATTTGATTGCAAGTTTGTTTGAGAGTGACCATCTTCATCCTACGCCTCCCACGGATTGATAAACCTTAGGTCATCCACTGAAGGTAAAATTGCTACTGTCCTACAAAACTCTGCGCTTGGAGGCCCGATATGAGTCTACAAGAATAAGTTGTGTAGTAGACTTCAGGCATATGTGCGGTCTTTCCGGTGGGGTACTTGGGGAATCTAGTGGTGCATCTTGGTGACGCTTGGACAACGGAGACATTCGTGTAGTTGAACTTGGTGGATGATACGCCTCCAACATATCTATAAATTTTATTGTTCCATGCTATTATATTATCAACCTTGGATGTTTTATATCCATTATTATGCTATTTTATATCATTTTTTGGGACTAACCTATTAACCTAGTGCCAAGTGCCAGATGTTGTTTTTTCCTTGTTTTTTCCTTTACAGAAAATTTATGCCACACGGAGTCCAAACAGAACAAAACTTTTTGAGGATTTTTCTTGGAACAGAAGACACCTAGGAACCTTTGAGAGGGGGTCAGAGGGGCCACCAGTTGGCGACACGCTCGGAGTGCGCGCCCTAGGGGGCACCCCAGACTTGTTGGCCCGCTGATGCTCCTCCAACCCTAATCTTTGCTCTATAAATACCTAAGTATTCCCCATATACGAGAGGGCACACCAAAAATACTTTTCCACCGCTGCAAGTTTCTGTTCTCGCGAGATCCCATGTGGAGGCCTTCGTCGGTACTCTGTCGGAGGGGGGGTCGACCATAGAGGGCTTCTGCATCAACCTTGCTGCCCTTCCGATGATGTGTGAGTAGTTTACCATAGACCTACGGGTCCATAGCTAGTAGCTAGATGGCTTCTTCTCTCTCTTTGATCTTCAATACAATGTTCTCCTCGATGTTCTTGGATATCTATTCGATGTAATCTTCTTTTGCATTGCGTTTGTTGAGATCCGATGAATTGTGGGTCAATGATTAGATTATCTATAAATAGTATTTGAGTCTTCTCTGAACTCTTTTATGCATGATTAAGATAGCTTTGTATTTATCTCCGATCTATTGATTTGGTTTGGCCAACTAGATTGATTTTTCTTGCAATGGGAGAGGTGCTTTGTAATGGATCACTACTGCAGGATGCTGCTAACGCGACACTACAATCAGAGACCCTTTGACGAAACTGTGTGCGATGCATTAATCACAAACGGGGATGTAAAAAACCGTCAAAAAAGGTGCAAAACGTTTGTGATGACGGAGCCATCAAACACGGTTCAGATTTTAGTTGCGTGTGCGATTCAGGGCACACGGTTAACCCGTTCGAACTGTTTGCGATGAGGCAGAACAACATAAATGGGCAGCCATATCAATGTGTGTGCGATATACGGCATACAGTTCACTCCGATGAACCGTTTGCTATTAGGGAGTGCAACATAAACGGTTATCTAGATCAAGGTGTGTGTGATATAGGGCATACGGTTCACTCGGACGAACTATTTTCGATTAGCGAACACAACAGAAACGGTTCAACTTAACAAGATGTGTGTGATACATGGCAAACAGCCGACTCGGATGAACTGTTTGCGATGAGAAATTACAACACGGACGGTTAATAAAGTTAGTTCATGTGCGATTATGTGTGTACAAAAAACTTTGAAAAATGCAAACTAGTTGCTTGCGGTGGCTAGGAGTATCGCACATGATGCGTCTGCGAGTACTTGTCTGCGATGATTAGTAAGTTACACATACGCTTCCTTATGTTAACACTTGTGTGATAAGTAACACGTGGCACCGGATACGGTATTCGAGTTGTGTGTGTGCTTCACTTAGTCTTCCCGCGCTCCAGCGAATGCTTCCCGCGCTCCACCGAATGCTTCGCGCGCTCCACATGGGTGAATTTTAAAATCCATGCCTATTCCCTCACCGGTTTCCCGCCACCAGCTAACAGCTTGCTGCATATAACCAGGCAGCAACGCATTGCCGCGACACTCTGCGAAGATCTAGTCCTCACCCATCTACCATTAGTTATTCCAAGCATGCCAGGCAATGACCAAAGCTTTGACGTCGACGCCTACCTGCGTTACATCTTCGACGAGGAGAACGAGTCGGAGCAGGTTGGGGAGCAAGAGCTTCATCGGCCTCGGAGATGATGCTGAAAGTGGTCGTCGAGGAATTGATGGGTGGCTTGAGGAAGCTCCGGATCGAGCACGGGCAGGAGGTGGAGGAATCCGTGGCTGCTTTCAAGCAAAGTCGTGAGGAATTGAAGAAGGAGCTGGAGGATTTCACCGCCCAGCGATCCATCGACGAGTAGAGACAGTAGCGACCCAGATCGTTGTCTGAAATTTCCTTCTTCTCTTGCCCCCGTGTCTTCCGGGCTTTGCCGCATGTGGCATTTTAAATTATCCGAAATATGTAACACAACTATTATCTGCGCCATTGTAAATTTGTCGCCGTATTATCCGTTGCCATTTTATTTGTGTTCGTATTATCCGTTGCCCTATGTGGCAATTTAAATTAGGGAAGAATACGAGTTGAAAACACGAACAAAGCAAATGTTGCCATGGGATCACAAGCAAACACCCTCCGTCCAGGTGCTTTAATTAACCCATTAATGGAGAAGTTGTGAGCGAGGCGGGCGGTGGCTGGTGCATGGAGGTCAAAGAGCTCGCTTCCCGGTGAGCATGGGCGGCCTTGCTGCTCGCCCGTGTGCCGTGGAGCCTGCGAGGTGGACAGGATGCACGCGTCCCGTCGAGCCTGCGCGGCGGTCTGCTCGCACGCGTCCCATCGAGCCTGCGCGGTGGACTTCTCACGCTTGTCCCGTCTAATCAAACAGCTGCACGCACGCCACCGAGTATGGTTAAAGTTTGACACGGTTAATATAATACAACCATTTGTGATATTAATTTGTCAACTTTTTGTTTCAAAAAGGAATCTGTTGGCTACTAATGTGTGCGCCTCTTCTCAAACTGGAGGATTTTTTTACCACGGCATATATGTGCCATGTCATGAAAGCATGCCAAGTTTCATGTTTTTTGGGTGACTTTTTGATTTACTGGGATTTAAAAACCGAGATTCTCAATGTTTCAGGATGACGACAAGTTTGTAATTCATTCCCATTCCTTAAATGAGACCTAAACATGCACCCAATGACACATGTACGATTTCCCACCCATTTTGCTTCACTGGAGCATGTGCTTGTAGTTCAAATTTGAATTATGGACTACATTAAATGCGCAGAAAACTTAGTAATTAGTAATATATATACAATGGCCAAACGAACCCTGAACAGTTTCAAATTTCAGCCCGACACTCCTGTTATTCTATGTTGCCTATAGAAAACAAAGTTCAAGGCGAGAAGAGGCAGCGATTATCGTTTCGCCCACAAGAGGGGCATGTTTCCCTACCGGAATCACAAGGGTTGCGACAGGATCCGATTTGTAAGAGGCTTGTAAATATAGCTTCGCCCAAATTGGACAATTATATGTACCATGTAGTGACACCATGCCAAGATTCATGATTTCTTGGTGTGTTTTGGATTTACACAGATTTAAAAACTGAGATTCGCAATGTTTGTGGCCAAGCCAGGACGGCTAGACGGTTGAATTCGTTCCCATTAGTTCCATGGGACCTAAACATGCACCCCAAGGAAACATGTATGTTTTTTCAAGCAATTTTGGTGCACTGGAGCATGTAATTGTAGTTTGGAATTGAATTATGGACATTAAATGCCTAGAAAGATCAATTAATGAATAAAAAAGGTCAAACGAACACTAAATAATTTCAAAGTTTAGCGCGAATCTCCCGTTGTTCCGTGTCGCGTGTAGAAGAAAATGCGAGGCTAGAAGTGAAGGAAATATGCCCTAGAGGCAATAATAAAGTTATTATTTATTTCCTCATATCGTGATAAATGTTTATTATTCATGCTAGAATTGTATTAACCGAAAACATAATACATGTGTGAATACATAGACAAATATAGTGTCACTAGTATGCCTCTACTTGACTAGCTCGTTGATCAAAGATGGTTGAGTTTCCTAGCCATGGACATGAGTTGTCATTTGATTAACGGGGTCACATCATTATGAGAATGATGTGATTGACTTGACCCATTTTGTTAGCTTAGCACTTGATCGTTTAGTTTACTGCTATTGCTTTCTCCATGACTTATACATGTTCCTATGACTATGAGATTATGCAACTCCCGAATACCGGAGGAACACTTTGTGTTCTACCAAACGTCACAACGTAACTGGGTGATTATAAAGGTGCTCTACAGGTGTCTCCGATGGTTTTCGTGGAGTTGGCATAGATCAAGAATAGGATTTGTCACTCCGATTGTCGAAGAGGTATCTCTGGGCCCTCTCGGTAATGCACATCACTATAAGCCTTGCAAGCAATGTGACTAATGAGTTAGTTATGGGATGATGCACTACGGAACGAGTAAAGAGACTTGCCAGTAACGAGATTGAGCTAGGTATTAAGATACCGACGATCGAATCTCGGGCAAGTAACATACCGATGACAAAGGGAACAACGTATGTTGTTATGCGGTTTGAACGATAAAGATCTTAGTAGAATATGTAGGAACCAATATAAGCATCCAGGTTCCGCTATTGGTTATTGACCGGAGACGTGTCTCGGTTATGTCTACATAGTTCTCGAACCCGTAGGGTCCGCACGCTTAAAGTTCTGTGATGATCAGCATTATGAGTTTTTGTGTTTTGATGTACCAAAGGTAGTTCGGAGTCCTGGATATGATCACGGACATGACGAGGAGTCTCGAAATGGTCGATACGTAAAGATCGATATATTGGACGACTATGTTCGGACACCGGAAGTGTTTCGGGAGGTTTCGGGCATATACTGGAGTACCGGGGGGTTACCGGAACCCCCCGGGGAGTATATTGGGCCTAATGGGCCCTAGTGGGAGAAGAGGAGGGGCGGCCAGGGCAGCCGCGCGCCCCCTCCCCCTCTAGTCCGAATTGGACAAGGAGGGGGGCGGCGCCCCCCCCCCTTTTCCTTCTCTTCCTCTCTCCCTTCCTTCCCTTCTCCTACTCCTACTAGGAAAGGAGGAGTCCTACTCCCGGTGGGAGTAGGACTCCCCTCTTGGCGCGCCCTCCTCCTAGCCGGCCGCCTCCCACCTAGCTCCTTTATATACGGGGGCAGGGGGCACCCCAAGGCACAACAATTGATCATTGATCTTTTAGCCGTGTGCGGTGCCCCCCTCCACCGTAATCAACCTCGGTAATATCGTAGCGGTGCTTAGGCGAAGCCCTGCGTCGGTAGCATCATCATCACCGTCACCACGTCGTCATGCTAACGAAGCTCTTCCCGGAAGCTCTACTGGATCGTGAGTTCGCGGGACGTCACCGAGCTGAACGTGTGCTGAACGCGGAGGTGCCGTACGTTCCGTGCTGAGGATCGGTCGATCGTGAAGACGTACGACTACATCAACCGCGTTGTTATAATGCTTCCGCTTACGGTCTACGAGGGTACGTAGACGACACTCTCCCCTCTCGTTGCTATGCATCACCATGATCTTGCGTGTGCGTAGGAATTTTTTTGAAATTACTACGTTCCCCAACAGTGGCATCCGAGCTAGGTTTATGCGTAGATGTTATATGCACGAGTAGAACACAAGTGAGTGTGGGCGATACAAGTCATACTGCTTACCAGCATGTCATACTTTGGTTCGGCGGTATTGTTGGATGAAGCGGCCCGGACCGACATTACGCGTACGCTTACGGAAAACTGGTTCTACCGACGTGCTTTGCACACAGGTGGCTGGCGGGTGTCAGTTTCTCCAACTTTAGTTGAACCGAGTGTGGCTACGCCCGGTCCTTGTGAAGGTTAAAACAGCACTAACTTGATGAAATATCGTTGTGGTTTTGATACGTAGGTAAGAACGGTTCTTGCTCAGCCCGTAGCAGCCACGTAAAACTTGCAACAACAAAGTAGAGGACGTCTAACTTGTTTTTGCAGGGCATGTTGTGATGTGATATGGTCAAGGCATGATGCTATATTTATTGTATGAGATGATCATGTTTTGTAACGGAGTTATCGGCAACTGGCAGGAGCCATATGGTTGTCGCTTTATTGTATGCAATGCAATCGCCCTGTAATTGCTTTACTTTATCACTAAGCGGTAGCGATAGTCGTAGAAGCAATAGTTGGCGAGACGACAACGATGCTACGATGGAGATCAAAGTGTCGCGCCGGTGACGATGGTGATCATGACGGTGCTTTGGAGATGGAGATCAAAGGCACAAGATGATGATGGCCATATCATATCACTTATATTGATTTCATGTGATGTTTATCCTTTATGCTTCTTATTCTGCTTTGTTTGACGGTAGCATTATAAGATGATCTCTCACTAAATTTCAAGGTAAAAGTGTTCTCCCTGAGTATGCACCGTTGCCAAAGTTCGTCGTGCCGAGACACCACGTGATGATCGGGTGTGATAAGCTCAACGTTCATCTACAACGGGTGTAAGACAGTTTTGCACACGCAGAATACTCAGGTTAAACTTGACGAGCCTAGCATATGCAGATATGGCCTCGGAACACTGAGACCGAAAGGTCGAGCGTGAATCATATAGTAGATATGATCAACATAGTGATGTTCACCATTGAAAACTACTCCATCTCACGTGATGATCGGTTATGGTTTAGTTGATATGGATCACGTGATCACTTAGATGATTAGAGGGATGTCTATCTAAGTGGGAGTTCTCAAGTAATATGATTAATTGAACTTAAATTTATCATGAACTTAGTACCTGGTAGTATTTTGCTTGTCTATGTTGTTGTAGATAGATGGCCCGTGTTGTTGTTCCGTTGAATTTTAATGCGTTCCTTGAGAAAGCAAAGTTGAAAGATGATGGTAGCAATTACACGGACTGGGTCTGTAACTTGAGGATTATCCTCATTGCTGCACAGAAGAATTACGTCCTGGAAGCACCGCTGGGTGCCAGGCCTGCTGCAGATGCAACTGACGATGTTAAGAACATCTGGCAGAGCAAAGCTGATGACTACTCGATAGTTCAGTGTGCCATGCTTTACGGCTTAGAACCGGGACTTCAACAACGTTTTGAACGTCATGGAGCATATGAGATGTTCCAGGAGTTGAAGTTAATATTTCAAGCAAATGCCCGGATTGAGAGATATGAAGTCTCCAATAAGTTCTACAGCTGCAAGATGGAGGAGAATAGTTCTGTCAGTGAACATATACTCAAAATGTCTGGGTATAACAATCACTTGATTCAACTGGGAGTTAATCTTCCGGATGATAGTGTCATTGACAGAATTCTTCAATCACTGCCACCAAGCTACAAGAGCTTCGTGATGAACTATAATATGCAAGGGATGGATAAGACAATTCCCGAGCTCTTCGCAATGCTAAAGGCTGCGGAGGTAGAAATCAAGAAGGAGCATCAAGTGTTGATGGTCAACAAGACCACCAGTTTCAAGAAAAAGGGTAAAGGGAAGAAGAAGGGGAACTTCAAGAAGAACGGCAAACAAGTTGCTGCTCAAGAGAAGAAACCTAAGTCTGGACCTAAGCCTGAGACTGAGTGCTTCTACTGCAAACAGACTGGTCACTGGAAGCGGAACTGCCCCAAGTATTTGGCGGATAAGAAGGATGGCAAGGTGAACAAAGGTATATGTGATATACATGTTATTGATGTGTACCTTACTAGAGCTCGCAGTAGCACCTGGGTATTTGATACTGGTTCTGTTGCTAATATTTGCAACTCGAAACAGGGACTATGGATTAAGCGAAGACTGGCTAAGGACGAGGTGACGATGCGCGTGGGAAATGGTTCCAAAGTCGATGTGATCGCCGTCGGCACGCTACCTCTACATCTACCTTCGGGATTAGTTTTAGACCTAAATAATTGTTATTTGGTGCCAGCGTTAAGCATGAACATTATATCTGGATCTTGTTTGATGCGAGACGGTTATTCATTTAAATCTGAGAATAATGGTTGTTCTATTTATATGAGTAATATCTTTTATGGTCATGCACCCTTGAAGAGTGGTCTATTTGTGTTGAATCTCGATAGTAGTGATACACATATTCATAATGTTGAAGCCAAAAGATGCAGAGTTGATAATGATAGTGCAACTTATTTGTGGCACTGCCGTTTGGGTCATATTGGTGTAAAGCGCATGAAGAAACTCCATACTGATGGACTTCTGGAATCACTTGAATATGAATCACTTGGTACTTGCGAACCATGCCTCATGGGCAAGATGACTAAAACGCCATTCTCCGGAACAATGGAGCGAGCAACAGATTTGTTGGAAATCATACATACTGATGTATGTGGTCCGATGAATATTGAGGCTCGCGGCGGGTATCGTTATTTTCTCACCTTCACAGATGATTTGAGCAGATATGGGTATATCTACTTAATGAAACATAAGTCTGAAACATTTGAAAAGTTCAAAGAATTTCAGAGTGAAGTGGAAAATCATCGTAACAAGAAAATAAAGTTTCTACGATCTGATCGTGGAGGAGAATATTTGAGTTACGAGTTTGGTCTACATTTGAAACAACGCGGAATAGTTTCACAACTCACGCCACCCGGAACACCATAGCGTAATGGTGTGTCCGAACGTCATAATCGTACTTTACTAGATATGGTGCGATCTATGATGTCTCTTACTGATTTACCGCTATCGTTTTGGGGTTATGCTTTAGAGACGGCTGCATTCACATTAAATAGGGCGCCATTGAAATCCGTTGAGACGACGCCTTATGAACTGTGGTTTGGCAAGAAACCAAAGTTGTCGTTTCTTAAAGTTTGGGGCTGTGATGCTTATGTGAAAAAGCTTCAACCTGATAAGCTTGAACCCAAATTGGAGAAATGTGTCTTCATAGGATACCCAAAGGAAACTATTGGGTACACCTTCTATCACAGATCCGAAGGCAAGACATTTGTTGCTAACAATGGATCCTTTCTAGAGAAGGAGTTTCTCTTGAAAGAAGTGAGTGGGAGGAAAGTAGAACTTGATGAGGTAACTGTACCTGCTCCCTTATTGGAAAGTAGTTCACCACAGAAACCGGTTCCTGTGACACCTACACCAATTAGTGAGGAAGCTAATGATATTGATCATGAAACTTCAGATCAAGTTACTACCGAACCTCGTAGGTCAACCAGAGTAAGATCCGCACCAGAGTGGTACGGTAATCCTATTCTGGAAGTCATGTTACTTGACCATGGCGAGCCTACAAACCATGAAGAAGTGATGGTGAGCCCAGATTCCGCAAAATGGCTTGAGGCCATGAAATGTGAGATGGGATCCATGTATGAGAACAAAGTGTGGACTTTGGTTGACTTGCCCGATGAGCGGCAAGCCGTAGAAAATAAATGGATCTTCAAGAAGAAGACTGACGCTGACGGTAATGTTACTGTCTACAAAGCTCGACTTGTTGCGAAAGGTTTTTGACAAGTTCAAGGGGTTGACTATGATGAGACTTTCTCACCCGTAGCGATGCTTAAGTCTGTCCGAATCATGTTAGCAATTGCCGCATTTTATGATTATGAAATTTGGCAAATGGATGTCAAAACTGCATTCCTAAATGGATTTCTGGAGAAGAGTTGTATATGATCCAAAGGGTGCTAACAAAGTGTGCAAGCTCCAGCGATCCATTTATGGACTGGTGCAAGCCTCTCGGAGTTGGAATAAATGTTTTGATAGTGTGATCAAAGCATATGGTTTTATACAGACTTTTGGAGAAGCCTGTATTTACAAGAAAGTGCGTGGAGCTCTGTAGCATTTCTAATATTATATGTGGATGACATATTGTTGATTGGAAATGATATAGAATTTCTGGATAGCATAAAAGGATACTTGAAAAAGAGTTTTTCAATGAAAGACCTCGGTGAAGCTGCATACATATTGGGCATCAGGATCTATAGAGATAGATCAAGACGCTTAATTGGACTTTCACAAAGCACATACCTTCACAAAGTTTTGAAAAAGTTCAAAATGGATCAAGCAAAGAAAGGGTTCTTGCCTGTGTTACAAGGTGTGAAGTTGAGTCAGACTCAATGCCCGACCACTGCAGAAGATAGAGCGAAAATGAAAAGTGTTCCCTATGCTTCAGCCATAGGCTCTATCATGTATGCAATGTTGTGTACCAGACCTGATGTGTGCCTTGCTATTAGCTTAGCAGGGAGGTACCAAAGTAATCCAGGAGTGGATCACTGGACAGTGGTCAAGAACATCCTGAAATACCTAAAAAGGACTAAGGATATGTTTCTCATTATGGAGGTGACAAAGAGCTCGTCGTAAAAGGTTACGTCGATGCAATCTTTGACACTGATCCGGACGATTCTAAATCACAAACCGGATACGTGTTTATATTGAACGGTGGAGCTGTCAGTTGGTGCAGTTCTAAACAAAGCGTCGTGGCGGGATCTACGTGTGAAGCGGAGTACATAGCTGCTACGGAAGCAGCAAATGAAGGAGTCTGGATGAAGGAGTTCATATCCGATCTAGGTGTCATACCTAGTGCATCGGGTCCAATGAAAATCTTTTGTGACAATACTGGTGCAATTGCCTTGGCAAAGGAATCCAGATTTCACAAGAGAACCAAGCACATCAAGAGACGCTTCAATTCCATCCGGGATCAAGTCCAGGTGGGAGACATAGAGATTTGCAAGATACATACGGATCTGAATGTTGCAGACCCGTTGACTAAGCCTCTTCCACGAGCAAAACATGATCAGCACCAAGACTCCATGGGTGTTAGAATCATTACTGTGTAATCTAGATTATTGACTCTAGTGCAAGTGGGAGACTGAAGAAATATGCCCTAGAGGCAATAATAAAGTTATTATTTATATCCTCATATCATGATAAATGTTTATTATTCATGCTAGAATTGTATTAACCGGAAACATAATACATGTGTGAATACATAGACAAATATAGTGTCACTAGTATGCCTCTACTTGACTAGCTCGTTGATCAAAGATGGTTGAGTTTCCTAGCCATGGACATGAGTTGTCATTTGATTAACGGGGTCACATCATTAGGAGAATGATGTGATTGACTTGACCCATTTCGTTAGCTTAGCACTTGATCGTTTAGTTTACTACTATAGCTTTCTCCATGACTTATACATGTTCCTATGACTATGAGATTATGCAACTCCCGAATACCAGAGGAACACTTTATGTGCTACCAAACGTCACAACGTAACTGGGTGATTATAAAGGTGCTCTACAGGTGTTTCCGATGGTGTTCGTGGAGTTGGCATAGATCAAGAATAGGGTTTGTCACTCCGATTGTCGAGAGGTATCTCTGGGCCCTCTCGGTAATGCACATCACTATAAGCCTTGCAAGCAAAGTGACTAATGAGTTAGTTACGGGATGATGCGCTACGGAACGAGTAAAGAGACTTGCCGGTAACGAGATTGAGCTAGGTATTAAGATACCGACGATCGAATCTCGGGCAAGTAACATACCGATGACAAAGGGAACAACGTATGTTGTTATGCGGTTTGACCGATAAAGATCTTCGTAGAATATGTAGGAACCAATATGAGCATCCAGGTTCCTCTATTGGTTATTGACCGGAGACGTGTCTCGGTCATGTCTACATAGTTCTCGAACCCGTAGGGTCCGCACGCTTAAAGTTCTGTGACGATCGGTATTATGAGTTTTTGTGTTTTGATGTACCGAAGGTAGTTCGGAGTCCGGGATATGATCACGGACATGACGAGGAGTCTCGAAATGGTCGAGACGTAAAGATCGATATATTGGACGACTATGTTCGGACACCGGAAGTGTTTCGGGAGGTTTCGGGCATATACCGGAGTACCGGGGGGTTACCGAAACCCCCCGGGGAGTATATTGGGCCTAATGGGCCCTAGTGGGAGAAGAGGAGGGGCGGCCAGGGCAGCCGCGCGCCCCCTCCCCCTCTAGTCCGAATTGGACAAGGAGGGGGGAGGCGCCCCCCCCCTTTCCTTCTCTTCCTCTCTCCCTTCCTTCCCTTCTCCTACTCCTACTAGGAAAGGAGGAGTCCTACTCCCGGTGGGAGTATGACTCCCCTCTTGGCGCGCCCTCCTCCTGGCCGGCCGCCTCCCCCCTAGCTCCTTTATATACGGGGGCAGGGGGAACCCCAAGGCACAACAATTGATCATTGATCTTTTAGCCGTGTGCGGTGCCCCCCTCCACCATAATCCACCTCGGTAATATCGTAGCGGTGCTTAGGCGAAGCCCTGCGTCAGTAGCATCATCATCACCATCACCACGCCGTCGTGCTGACGAAGCTCTTCCCGGAAGCTCTACTGGATCGTGAGTTCGCGGGACGTCAGCGAGCTGAACGTGTGCTGAACGCGGAGGTGCCATACGTTCGGTGCTGAGGATCGGTCGATCGTGAAGACGTATGACTACATCAACCGTGTTGTTATAATGCTTCCGCTTACGGTCTACGAGGGTACGTAGACGACACTCTCCCCTCTCGTTGCTATGCATCACCATGATCTTGCGTGTGCGTAGGATTTTTTTTGAAATTACTACGTTCCCCAACAAGAAGAGGGAGTGATTATCATTTGGCCCACAAGGGGACACGTTTCCCTATTGAAACCACAAGAGTTCTGGCGACAGGCTCCGGTTTCTAAGAGGTTTGTAATAAAGCTTGGCCCAAATTGGCAATGTTTTTACCACGACATATATGTGCCATGATGTGACACCATGCCACCTTTGATGACTTTCTGGTGAGTTTTGGATTTATGGGGACTTAAAAACCGAGATTCGAAATGTTTGAGGATGAGCCAGGACACCGGTACGGTTGTAATTCGTTCCCATTCCTGGCATGGGACCTAAACATGCACCCAAGCACACATGTATAATTTTTCTAGCCATTTTGGTGAACTGGAGCATGTATTTGTAGTTTAGATTTGAATTATCGACATTAAATGCCTAGGAAACTCAATTAGTGTATAAAAAGGCGAAATGAACCCTGAATAAGTTTAAATTTCAGCACGGATATCAAGTTGTTCCATGTTGCCTGTGGAAGAAAATACAAGGCGAAAAGAGGCAGTGATTATGTTTCGCCCACAAGGGGAACACGATTCCCTATCGGAACCACGAGGCTTCTTTGAGAGAAGCTCCGGTTTTTGTAAGAGGTTTGTAATAAAGCTTGGCCCAAATTGGACAATGTTTTTACCACGACATATATGTGCCATGATGTGACACCATGCCACCTTTGATGACTTTCTGGTGAGTTTAGGATTTACGGGGATTTAAAAACCGAGATTCCAAATGTTTGAGGACGAGCCAGGACGCGGGTACGGTCGTAATTCGTCTCATTCCTGGCATGGGACCTAAACATGCACCCAGCCATTTTGGTGAACTGGAGCATGTATTTGAGGTTCAGATTTGAATTATAGACATTAAATGCCTAGGAAACTCAATTAATGTATAAAAAGGCCAAACGAACCCTGAATAAGTTTGAATTTCAGCACGGATATCATGTCGTTCCATGTTGCCCGTAGAAGAAAATACAAGGCGAAAAGAGGCAGTGATTAAGTTTCGCCCACAAGGGGGGCACGTTTCCCTATCAGAACCACGAGGCTTCTTTGAGAGAAGCCCCGGTTTGTAAGAGGCTTGTAATAAAACTTGCGCCACAATTGATGAAAAAATTCCTCGACATATAAGTGCCATGTCCTGACACCATGCCAGGTTTCATGATTTTTGTCTTAGTTTTGGATTTACGGGGATTTAAAAACTGAGATTCTTCTCACGAAATGTTTTCAAATAGCACATGGTTCACTCACGAAAGACGATATTCAATGAAAACTTCGGGGAAACCATATTTTAAAGTTTCATAAAAATCTGAAAAAATGTGGGATGTTAAGAAGGTGATGTTTTATTGCGACACAAAAAATCAAGTTGAAAAACATTACGAGATGTGAGCTATGAAAAAGATAAATTCAGCCCTAATAGTGACATTACTATTCAGCACTATTCAATGCTAATTTTGTCTTTTTCATAGATCACATCTCGTAATGTGTTTCAACTTGAAATTTTGTGTGGCAATAAAACATCATCCTCTTAACATCCCGCATTTTTTTCAAAAAAATTTTGAAACTTCAAAACATCTTTTTCTCGTGGTTTTCACCGGTTTCCACCGAATGTTGGTTTCCGTATGATATTCTCCCCCTGCTGCGCGCGCGATCTGAGTCATGCATTCTGATTGGCCGGAACCCAAACCCCATGGATCGTACGTGTGCATCGTTGGATGCTCCCAGATCGAACGGCAACCCTGAGCCCTTTCAACAGCACATGCAGCACATGGGTAAGCACTGTGCGCATGTGTTGTGTAGCTCACGCTTCCTTCTCTACTAGGTTTTCATTCAAAACAGGCTGTCGTTTCTCACCACTCCTCTCATCGGTTTCCCGCCTCTTCTCCCATCGTTTTCCCGCTACTAGCGTCAGTGCTCATTGAAGGCTAGCGGCGACACACCGGCCATGTAAAATATCCCACACAGTTTCTAAAAGCACAAATGTGTGTGATATGAGGGAGTAGGTCCCATAGGGTGACCATCGTGAAATGCCTTAAAGGCAAGGAGGCAATTCTTATCAGCAAGGGCCGGCTTCCCATCCGCTAGCCTAGTCGAATAGAACGCAGAAGTTAAGCGTGCTCGGGCTAGAGTGGTCCAAGGATGGGTGACCCGGTGGGAAGTTGCATATCTCAAGCTTCATTTAAATGCCATCACACGGTCATTATAGAGATATATTATATCTCTATAGTGACCTATCATGGCAATTATATAAACCTTGGGATCCTTGTTTTGCTAATTTGCAGACTATGTTTTTATGGGTTATTTTTTGCTCTAAAAAAATTAAAGAATGATTGACTGGACCTGTCATGGCAATTATATAAACCTACTATGTTTTTATGGGTTATGTTTTCCTCTAAAAAATTAAAGAATGGTTGACTTGACCTGTCATCGCGATTATATAAACCTTTTTCAGGTTGCATGCAGGGTATAGGGGGCAGGGTGTTCTTCTCGAGCATGCTTCCCTTGTGCGGCTTATAGACGCGGCACATATCTGTGCGCTCCCCGAGGTATATATACTATCCTTTACCAACAATTAGGGGGGCCCACACAATCTATCCCTTTGACCCAACAATGAGAAGGGTTTAACCATGATGGTTTCCTATTGATACTAGTAAGGTACACGTGCATTGCACGCATGAGATTTGGTAACCAAATTATGAATAAATACCACACTATTGCATGTAAGCTTTGAGTCATATATGCATGATGTCGATGTTCGTTTAATTCTTATAGTTCATCTCATCCAAAATCAATTAGTTTTCTAAAAAAACTATTTTAAGATTCATGGAATTGTGCATTGTAAAGGTAAAAACAAAAAGTGACAATTCATTTAGAAAAAAAAAAGTTTGGGCAATTAAGATATGGAAGATTCTAGAGAACAAAGGAGAAGTGCTTGTGTTTTGAGGTTTGTGCATTATGCTTAAGTTCAGCCACGGAGTCTTCTAGATTGTACATGTGGCAGAATCTGGGGGAATGTAGATGATATCCAACGGCCAGTAGTGCTTGGATTTGCCATCTCCGTACCGTCGGATTGGCTTCATCCAACGACGAACTTTCAAAGTTATTCACACACTATATAGGTGTATAGATATAGATGTATAGATATATATAGATGTGTCCCATTTTAGACAAAATAATGTTTGAGCACATGCATGGGACGACCCCCCCCCCCCGCCGCCGCCTCAAAGTTGGGAAACTAACATCATCCGTATTGAACCAGGCTTGGAGTCGGGTACGGTGTTCGGTTTGTAATGTAGTTGGTGGCCCATCGAAGTTGTGCATTTGGGATTTAAACACATCATACACCACCGTACCCATACATATTTTCGGGCCGCATGCAGTGTATACGGTGTCTTCTAATCGACCACGTCTCCCTTGTGCGGTTTTTTGTGATGACACACATATCTGTGGGCTCCCCGAGTGTATATATATCATCGCTTTGACCGATAATGAGGGGTGTGTGTTGGCCATGAATGGATTCCTCCTAGTTCGTGTTAGGGCCGATCATCGTCACATGTCGCTCAACCAAAGCTCGAGCTCATGCGTTGTCAGGATTCCCTCCCACATGCTCGGCTTGCTGGGTTCGACCTACATCAAACCCTGTGTATCTTGTCCTTAACTACCTTGCCTTCATGGTTGTTGTCTGTATCGAGAGGTAGGCACCACATCTAAATTGTACATTATACTGTATTGAAAACACACACACACCCCTTCCCAACGTACATCATTTTGGGCCGCATGCAAGAGGTGCTGGTTTTGTGGTCCCTCTCGTGCAATTTTTATGATGGTTCAATCTATTAGCCCAAGCGGTTTATCGACAACAACAACTGTCATTTGACCAAACGATAGATTCATTGGTCCGTCTTATGGTAGGTCATGGCGACATGCATGTATGACCAAAGTATCGATCATTACGTGCATCTGCCCCGCTGACACAAAGTGGGAGGTGGTGGGCCAAACATCCTAGCTAGGTACGACATTATGTCATTATATATATATACATAAACACTATTCTGATCACGGGATCAGAATAATATTCTGATCACAACCTGAACTGCCTGAGTAATGCGCCTGGACTTCCCTCTGTACGAACCCGACCTTCGGGCTATCTACGCAACCGTGGCTTCCCCCGTGAATTATTCTGTTTAGTCGTGTTCTATATGATGTTAGTGTAATCTAGAAACGTTTTTAGCAACTAAATACCGGTTTTAAATAGGAATCTCGCTCGTTGGCGGATTTTGCTCTCGGGTCGTGATGAAATTGCGTTTTTTGCAATTTTACTGCCTGAGTTGTTCGACGTGAACTTCTCCCAGTGCTAGGTTGAACTTCCGCCAACATTGCCCAAATGAGGCTTGCGATATACCGTTGGAAAGCTATGGACACCAGCATCATGACCCAAGTAAAATTTTTGGCAAAATGTAAGCGGTTTAAGAGCAGTTTTGAAAGCCGTTTTTTTCTCACACAAAAAACGTGAATCGTATTTTCGATCGCATTTCTAATCTGTTTATCGGAATGAGGCAAATAATATGGCGTTGGAAAGCTGCTACAAAACCGTTCCTTCCACTTGTTGAAAGTTTTCTCTAATTCCCTATGGATAAAGAGTAATTTGGAAAATCGTAGAATTTCACAAACGGAACAGCCGAGTTCGTATTTTCGATGCCATTTCTAAATGGCTAATCCAATTGAGGCAAATAATATGGCGTTGGAAAGCTTATGAAAGTGCGCTACTTTTTCATGTTGAAAGTTTTTCTAATTTTGAACGGTTTAAGAGTAATTTAGAAAACAGTACAAGCTCCATCGAGTTCGTATTTTTGATCTATATTTTTAGAAAACGTCCGAATGCAGCAAATGATATGGCATTGGAGAGCTTGAGGAAATGCGAAACTTTTTTGTATATATTGTTTCTCCAATTCCTTACTGTTTTAAGTCAATTTTGAAAATTTCTAAAAACGTATGTTTGCTGTAATTTTTACAAACTTTATCGGAATGGGGCAAATAATATACCGTTGAAAAGCTACGGAAAATGCGAAACTTTTTCATGTTGATGGTTTTCTCTGATTCCTAGCCGTTTTCAAGTAATTTCGAAAACGACGAGATCATTCGTTCTACCTTTATCACGAAACAGATTCTTCGAAAATGCAACGCGTGAAGAACCTGAACTTCTCGGCGTGTGTACCTGAACTTCACTCTATTTTTCACGTGATTTTTTTCCCCCGCTATCCGTACACTCACCAGAACACTTACCGGAATTGAGCAAGTATTATGCCGGTGGAAAGCTGATGTAAACACGCAACTTTCCCGTGTTGATCGTTTTGTCATACTCGCGACGATTTTAAAAGTTTTTCATCTAAAATTCATTCACGATAGTAGTCGAACTTCCTGCTGTTTTCACGTTGAACTTCTGTGATGTATTTTCGTTTGTAATTTTCTCATTCATTCGTCCATGTTACACAAATGATATTGCTTTTGTACAAACCTCTTTTACAATAATTTTTTTAACTTTCTTCGACGGAGGACTTGAACTTATAACAACGAAACTTTTAGACTTTGCTTTTTTATTCCTTTTTAATACAAAATGCACACCGTGTAGTACACGAACTTCTGGCAGTTATCAATCTGAACTTCTCTCGGTTACATGGAAATATCAGAGTTTTTTTATGAATTTTAATCTGATTTACTTAATCTCTTTTTAAAAGTTGAACTTCTTGTTATTTTATTTTTGAACTTCTTGTTTTGATTCTTTAATAACGAGGAAAATCTGAGTTTTCTATAATCATCGAACTTCTCCATCTTTTTAATTTGGACTTCCTAGTTTTATTTCTTAATCATTTTTTATGAAATTTTGAAGCTTTCTATTTTTAAAAGTTGAACTTCTTATTTTTTATTTTTGAACTTCTTGTTTTCATTCTTTAATAACGAGGAAAATCTGAGTTTTCTATAATCATCGAACTTCTATATCGAACCGCTCTAACTTTTTTACTTGAATTTATTTTATGTATATTTAGAAATATGAAAATTGTAGTTTTTTACAAGCATCAAACTTCTTCGTTATTTTGAATTGAACTTATTTGTTTTATTCTTTAATAACCAAAAAAATTGAGTTTTTAATTAAATATCAAACTTCTCCATGTTAATAAATTGAACTTCTTGGTTTTATTCTTTAGTAAGGAGAAAAACTGAGTTTTCATTCTACATTGAATTACTCTGTTTTTTAAAATTGAACTTCTTGATTTTATCTTTAGAATCGGAGAAAATCCGAATTTAAAAAAAAACAGGGAAACTCTTTTTAAAAACTTTTTTTGTTGTTCCCTTTTTTTAATTTGAACTTATTAGTTATTATTTAGAACGAGAATCAGAGGTTTTTATCAACTTTGAACTTCTCTGTTATTTTAATTTGAACTGCTTAGTTTTATTATTTAGTAACGAGGAAAATCGAGTTTTTTGAACCTCTTTGTTTTAAAATTTTGAACTTCTTGGTTTTATTTTTGAACAATGTGAAACATCCGAATTTTTTATAGATATCGAACTTCACCATTTTTTAAATTTGAACTTCTTAGTTTTATTGGTTAGTAACGGGGAAAATGCTTTTTTATATAAACAATGATATTGTGCCATTATTTTAAATTTGAACTTCTAGTTTTTATAGAATGGGGAAAATCGGTTTTTAAATTTTCCTAGCCACGTCGATATTTCGGTGGTGTGTTCCTTCTTGGGGGAAACTTGTTGCAATGAATATTTTTAGGTTTCATTTTGTTACCTTTTCCTCATCCGAACTTTTGTGTTGGCACGCACCTACACACACATACACTCGCATGGTTTTAACACACATCTAACCATCAAGATGTTCCAAAATTTGAACTTCTGAGTTTTATTCTTTTAATAACGAGAAAATTCTGATTTTTTATAGGCATTGAACTTCACCATATTTAAAATTTGAAATTCTTAGTTTCTGGTTAGTAACGGGAAAATTCTACTTTTCTATAAACATCAAACCGCTCTGTTATTTTAATTTGAACTTCTAGTTTTTTAAAATTTGGAAAATCATTTATATATTATTTTTAAATGTTTTTTAAGTTGAATTTTTTTCAACTTCTTCCTCCATTATTATTTTTGAGCTTCTACATTTGTATTTTTTGAACTTCTCATTTTTTTATAATTGAACTTCTTGGTTTATGAAATAAACAGCGAACTTATCCATTAGTTAAATTTCGACCTATAGGTTATTTTTGAAAACAGGATTCATTTGGGAAAGAGGGTCACACGACCATCATCATCATGCGGGGGTATGCAATGACCAGCACGAAGGCGTGCTCACTAGTGATACTTTCTTCCTTTTGTTCTCATTTGAACTTCGTCTTTTTTTAACGATGAACTTATCATGTAAGTTTTACATGGTTTTTTCCATGTGTTTTGAAGTGAGAGATTGAATGAAATCTGCTTGTTGATCTCACCGAAGTTTTTAATTTGTTTGAATGTTATTTTTCTTCTTTATTGTCAAGTATTTCATATTTTGAACTTTAACCGTTCTTGTTTTTGAACTGTAAGCAGTGAAAACATTAGAGCATGCAGTAACATTAGAGCAAATAAATTTGAATTCTTTTTTATAAAGTTCTAGTGTGAATCGGAGTTTAAAAATACAAGCTTTATAGTTGACTCTGAGCACTAGTCAAATAGAACGTTTCCTAGTTTTATCATTGAATAGTATCATACATTCCTTATCCTCTCAAACACCACACGTTTCTTATCCACACCATGTATGCACACTACTTTTTTATCTCTTTTACTCCATCATTTTTTCGTTTTGTCTTCTTCCTGGTAAGTTGTGCAAGCAATCACAAGCAGTAGCAGCAGTGGCTCGGTGCTGGCCATTCTTCTCCTCTGTTAGCAGTAGCAGAAACACAAAAGTTACAATTAAGAGGAAAATGGTGCTGCTGCCATAGCCTACACCACACAGTTTAGAAGGACCAAATCATCAAATTTAGTGTCTTGTTGGAGGAGTCAGCTTATACCGCTGGTTTGAACAGGTAACTGCTGCTTGCTGCCCACAGTTTCATCCTATCGATCTTAACTTGGAGTAGCAGTTCTGGAGCCTTTACAAAAGCAGCACGAGTGAATCCTGGCACGGCGAACAGCCAGCCGTCTGAACCTCCGCTTGTGTTTATCTGCTGCAGGCGACTTGACGTGCATGCATCGATCGCTCACTCGCTCGGCGAGAAACCTCTGCTCTGCCTCTGCACAAGGGGACAGACAAACCTCCGGGTCCAAGAGTCTGCTCGATATGCCCCTGAACCACTCCGGTTCCGCTGTAGGCTCCCTGTCGCGAGAAGAGCTCCACGGATGTTGCTGCTGTATTTGAGTGGATCAGCTGGGAAGCGGACTCCAGCGTGTTGTGTGCCTGGACCGGAGAGAAATCCCGGAAGAGAAACTGAACTTCTCTTTTCCTCTCCTAAAAAAACACAACACTACAAGGAAATAGAAATCTCTTCTGCAATCCTTTTGCACAGGGAACCATCCTCGCATCAAAGAATAAACTTACTTTTTTACACAAAAATCACACTACAAAAATAGCCACAGCTGGTTCTTGCCGCTGTTGTGCAGTGGGATAGGAGGGGTTGAGGGGAGAATTGCTCCGCGGTGCTGATGCAGGTTGGCTAGCGGCAGGCGTCGGGGTTGGACTGACGGAGGGAGGCGCCCTCTGCTACATGGGGGATGCCCGGCGGTGTGGAGCTCCCGATGAGTGCTTCCGGCGCGGGGAGGATCTGGTGGCACGCGTCGTCGGGCCCTAGCAGAGCAGGGAGGATGGCGGGGCACTATTTCTATGTATTGAAGTATCTGCAGGGAGGCGCCGGATAAATCTTGAAACAACTGGGGCTGGATCGAACGGGGTCGTCGGGAAGCCTGGAGGTGGAGGCTCGCGGCGGCCCGGCCAGGAGGTGGAGCACGACGGCGCGTCTGCCGGGGAGGGAGGTGAGGGCGGCGGCGCGTCTGCCGGGGAGGGAGACGGAGGCAGCTGTGCTTCCGCCGCCGGAGGGAGGTGGGGGCGGCAGTGCTTGTTGCCGGGCAGGAAGGTGGTGGCGGCGGCGCCTGTTGCCTGTGATGGAGGCGGGGGTGGCGCTGACAGGGGAGGTTAGAGGGGGCGTGGGGATTAGGTCGAGGCCTCGGCGGCGGCGTAGGCGCGTCGGGGCCAGGGTGGGCGGCGGCGGAGGCGCGTCCGGGCCGAGGGAGGGGGCGGCGGGAGGCGCGCCAGAGCCTGGGAGGCGGCGGCGGGAGGTTGGTGGGGAAGGGATCGTGGGAGGATGCGGAGGGGAGTGGATAAGGTGGGCCGCCGAGGAAACTTTTTTCTCTTACGGGAAGTTCGGGTGGGCTGAATCTAGGAACATCTCCGTGCCCTATAGAGTCGATCGCGATCCGAATAACTATTCTGATCGTGATTAGAATAGTGCTAATATATATATAGAAAGTCTATTAGTGACCCTGGGTGAAGAATAAGTAATTCCTCACCCGGGTCGATCGACCGAGCGATGGTAGTTTGACTAAACGCCAGCCAATGTAATTTTACTTCGAGGGAAACTTTAGCTGGTCGCCCACTCCCCCAAATGTCAGAAGGAAAAAAAAACTAGCCCACTCCTCCAGTCCGTTCCTATCTCCCTCCGGCCCCTCACATCTCGTCATTGCGGCGGCGGCGGCGGCGACGGCGCCGGACGGACGACCCGGCGGCGAGGACTACCTCTCTTGTGCGTGGAGTACTTCCCTTACCTCTCTCATGTGGTAGCGACTCGGAGGCGCCGTGGGCGGTGCAAGATCTGGGCGAGCTCGGCAGGACGACGGCGTTCTCCGGCGTCCCTCTTCACCGTCGACGGTATTATCATCAGTAAGACCCCCCTCCTCATCTCTTCCCGTATCCTCCTCCATGAACTTCTGAATTTCTGGGATTAGGGTTATTGGTTTTTGGGAGCGGTGCTGGGAAAGAGGAAGAAGACCAAGGAAAGGAAAGGAAAATGAGAAGCTCGGGTGATGGAGGTAATGCTGGAGAAGGGCTCCTGGCGGTGGGATCAATTCTAGGAGGAGGTGGAGATCATAGCAGAGGATATGAAGGCCGTGTGGATGACATAGAAGAAGAGGAGGAGCTCAAGGCTGCGGAGAAAAAGGACAACAGTAGAGTATCAGACTTCCATCTAGCTGAGATCAACTTTTGTTTTCACGGGACATGTAAATCCTCTCTCTGATTTGGTTTTGTCTAAATTTCACGAATTTTCATCCTGAAGTAAAAAAATGATGGTTCTGACTTGATTGAATGTTAGTAGTGATGTACATAAAGAATCAGCCTGTACCTAGCTGACAATGCTAATTCTCTGTAAATTTGTGTTAATCAAAATTTGCGCATACATACAAGCAATATTTCTTCAACTAAAGAATATTCACCTTCCGAATTTTTTTGTTTTATGCTATTCTTAAGATAAGATTTATATCGGTGATGCTAGCTTTATGTTTTGTGAATTTATCAGGCAAACCAATAATTCAAATTCTGCCAAGAAATCTAGGAGCAGAAGAAGATGTATGCTTTAGGTGTACGTGAATCTTTAAGCCGTTCCTTTCTAGGAAAATTTCTAAGACTGTTTTTGTTTTACCCAAAGGTTTTCAAGCTTTGGGTGCCTGCGGCCGGCTCGACGGGTGGCATCAGCAAGCGCCGGCCGGCCTCGGCACTGCTGTTGGTGGTTATATGGTGGGCGGAGCACACTAGTGGGCTTCAACGTCAGGGTACGGTGGCGTGCTAAATCCTGAGTCCTGCTAGGCTTTTTTTGGTTCAGGTTTTGTTACTGTTTTCCATTCGGGGTTATGTGGCGAGCAAACCTAGCATTTGCAGTTAGTTGTTTCAGAAATTCATCTCCTGACATCAAATTTCGATACGTAAGGTTAATCCTGCCAACAAATCTATGTTATGGGCTTGCTAGTTCTCTTCATATCTCTATGCTGATTTTGTGTGCAATTTAGATGAATACTTTCCGTTTTATTCAGGGATACGTTTAGCATGCTTGTGAGGTACACATTTTTCAGTTCCAATTATAAGTGTTTGCCTTATTTATCGCTCAAATTTCATGTTCTAAAGATGCTCCTTCACTTCAATACAGCGTTGGCATGTAGGATGACTATCTATCCAAATTATCATGTACAATTTTTTTAAAAAAAATTGGCTCTTCTTCTGCATGTCTCTAAGGCATAATTTCTGATCTATCATGAGATAATGATTATTTCTTCTTCTTTCTTAACATGCCGCTAGTTGCTATGAAAATTTAACACATACATCAGCCTTTTGTCATTGAAACAAAATCATATCTGCCAAGTTTCTACATTCCGTCAAAGCTTGCAGATTTACCATCTAACTTGGCACATTATTGAAACAAATCGTAACCATGGATTCTATACGGAAGATCGACATATCATTTTTACATTAGATTCATGTATACTGTAAGGAATTGATTTTGTTCAACTTCAACCCATTTTCCTATCTTGCAAAGCTGTCCATTCAAGTATATTCAATTTCTACTATGTGACTTAATACATTTGTAACACTGGCATAGTGACATTGACATGCTTTTCTTTTTCGTCTGTTTAATATTGATTCATCTACATGGTTATATATCCAGTCTGCTATTGATCATTTCCATTTTTCATCCCGGCAGTACGCTGATAGCTTATCCAGTCTGCTATTGATCATTACCTTTTTTCACCCTGGCAGTATGCCGATAGCTATAATCGAGTCAATAGTTCCAAAATGTTGGTTCACAATTATTTGTCTTTTTGGGAAGCACATGGCTGGCTCCCGTTGGTGGCATGGCCTTTCCATTCTGAATTGAAGAGGGTCTGAAAAGTTTGAACTATCCATGGAATAGAAAAGATACAGCTTTCCTTCATATCGTTGATTCTTCTTAGTCTTCCTTTTGTGAAGTTGTGTAGCAATCTTCCTTTTCCTATATGTAATTTGATTTTCTTAGGAATACTCTCCATTTTCTTACGAACACGACGTCGTTGCGATGCCTCCAGATGCACCAGCAACAGAACATGAAGAATGTTGTGGCGAGGTGAGCGAAATCTGGCAGATTGCGGACAGAGGCCACGGAAGGTGACCGGAACCCCAACGTGGCCCTGAAATCAACCACCAATGGGCAAGCATAGAGGAGGTGACTCGCTGACTGCAGCGGGGAATGGCGGAGTGGGCAACTATTCCACGCTCTAAAATTGAGGTTTAGAGCAATTAAAAAGGTGATTTTATTCCTGAATCATGCTTAACATTTCTTTAGCAAACAAGCACTACTAGCAGCCCGTTTCCGGATGTGCTTCTTGTTGGTTCATGTAGACATGCCAATGAAGGCCTGATAAAGAACAGAAAAAATACAGTATATTGGTTTAATTGATCTCTTGTGTAGACCAAAATTAGCGAGTAAAGGAAATTTGATTTTGCTTCCAAATTCTTTCTGGGAGTTTATCCCAGGAATAATGTTTTGTTCCTATTTGAGTTGCAACGCATGACTTCCGGAGGCTACTCTTCCATTTGATTTTGCTGTTCAACAGCTCTCAAAGGCACAGAGCAAATCAGTTGGGCTTCTCGAAGAAAACATATTTTTGATAAATGATGTGCCATGCATCCTTCTGCGCACCTAATCGCCTGCTTAGAACAAATAAAATTAGTTGCATTTGCCTGTATTGTGGAGTGTCTATAGATGGCAGAATAGCTGCAGCCTTGCTTTCTACTAACCAGTTTCATTTTCTTTCAGAATCATGTTCCTGCTTTTTTCTCCTTGCTGTGAGTGTATTGGAGTATAGGGTTCTCCCTGGAGGGTCGTGTAATCAGTGTGCTATCTGAGGCAATGTATAGAGTTCCAGTTCTGTTTTTCTTGAGAGCTGACCCTGTAAATTCTAGCTCTGTTTTCTTTGAGCTGATATGTAAATTCTTCAATGTTTAAATAAAGTTCAGCCTCAGGCCCTTAAAGATAATACTACTCCCCAGATTAAAAGGTGATGGTGTGTTTATATGTTAACAATAAGGTTCTCTTAGGAATGCCATTCAAATAAAAATATTTTGTGTAATTGAGGACGCAATTCCAGAAATGGTACCTCCAGAAAGATTACAACTGAGATTGCCATCACACCAAATCTAGATGAAACTATTGAGCGAAAAGGAGAAAACACAAATTGAATGCATCACTATCTCGTTGTTTCTCTAGGAGCAGAAAAAGATATTTTTAAAGGAACGGAGTATCATGTGATGCAGCTCGTGCACATAGAGGTAGTTTGATGCGGAGGTAAAGTTACCGTGCGAGCTTATTGTCTCTTACGGCAGTGGTTCGGGTGCGCAGACTTAGCAAGCGCCATAACTTACTTAGCATGCATGAGGGAATTTACGTCACAACCTTTGTTTCTTATGGCAGCGCCATAACAGTTTCTCACAGGACGTAGCTTAGTGCCATGCATAATGTAAGATTACCTCTCTCCCTTTTATAAGGCTGAGGAATGGTTTCTTCCTCCCCATAGTAATCTTACCTCACCTGTTTTTATTTCTTATGTTTCAAAACTCTGGATGTGGGATAGGCTGGGGTGAGGAATAAGAATTCCTCACCCAGGGTGACGAATAGCGCGACATATATATATATATATACATATATATATATATATACATATATATATATATATATTTATATTTATTTAAGAGTGCTTTCGGGTTTGCGAGGGAGGTGCCACCAAAGTTATGCATTGTGTATTTGAAGTTTTAAATATCCCTAATTTTTCTATATATATTTGGCCACTTCTAGGTGGTTCTTGACTTCTCGCCCCTCTCATCGATCTTCAACGACGCGCTCAACCGTGGGTCCGCACGGTCAAAGTTGTGCATTGGAATATTGAACATCACAGATCACCCTTTTCACTCATATATATTTGGGCCACATGCTGGTGTGGCTGTATTTTGACCCTCTCTAACGTTATTTTTTGCTGCAAAGACTCTAATGACGCTCAACGGACACGGGTATAATATCTTAACCGTGTGCGATACAAGTGCGCTGTGAATCACCACGCCTGCACAAGCGCGAGCAAATTAAGGTGGAGGTAGTGGCTCAACCGTGTGTGATGCAAGTGCGCTGAAATCACCACGACTGCGCAAGCGCGAGCAAAGGGGTGGAGGTACTGGCTCAACCGGGTGCGATGCAAGTGCGCTAAAATCACCACGCCCGCGCAAGCGCAAGCAAAGAGTGGAGGTACTGGCTTAACTGTGTGCGATGCAAGTGCGCTGTAAAACCACCACCTGTGCAAGCTAAAGGCGGGTAAGTTTATTTGGAACTTAGGACGAACTGTGTGCGATAGACTAGCTAGCTAGAAATATAAAAAACAAACTACCCGCCTTGAGCGTTGCAAAAATTGGCGGTTCCGCGCCACTTTTCCTTATTATCATACACGCATATTGTTATTGGACCGTGCGCAATCTTGGGCACTCCCGCCCCACATCAATTCCTTTACCCAAATTTTAGTAGCTGCCATACTTCAACCGTCGCCCACACTCCACCAGCACCGACCTTATAGTAAAATTGCAGTAGCCGAGGCATTTGAACCGTCGCCCTCCCTCGTCCACCCCCATCTCCACCCACCATTACTAAAATTTTCAGTAGCCGTGGCGTATCCTCAAACACCAACCCCCCTCCACAGTCCCCCACCCGCCCCCTCCCCCCTCGAACCCTAGCTCACGGCCGCCGCCGGCACCGCCACCAATCCCTACCGGTGTGCCCGTTCCTCCTAACTTAGATAATAAAGTTCAGGTTACCCAGTGATTCCCATACCGTCGCCCCACTCCGCTGAGTTTTTAGATGAGGCCTACGGTGTCCATCCCCGCCAGATCCACATCCCCTGCTCCAGAATGTTGCAGCCTAAGCTCGACCACGTATCCCGGGGAGCCCGACGAGCGTTCGGTCAAGAAGAGGTTTATCATGGCCTCTCCGGCGGACGTTGGCGAGGTGGCCGCCGTTCGCCCCGAGCTGTCAATCCCGGAGCAACACGCGGAGAAGACGTTGACTACGTTGCCATGCCGAAGGCTTCATGTCAGCGGGCTAGTGTATTACTGTATCTCGGGAAAGCTGGCTACGACATCAAGCTCGTCCACACCAACGGCTTCACGCGGGCCATGTCACAGGTTAAGTGGTCCATCCCCAACCCCTCTGGTTCAACCGCCGCCGATTTCTTCGACGACCCTGTCGCTGATCTCCTCCGCCAAGCGGTCAAGGATTTGCGAGCTTTATACGCCATCGAGCCAATTTTGTCATTTTTGAAGGACACGTTCTACGATGGCGGCTTGGGATCCTCAATTGCCTAGTCAGATCTCATCGACCACGACCACGAGGAGGGCACCGATGAAGGTTCTTCCAAGGTGAAACAACCCATCTGTGACATCAGAGAGCGCACCATGGGTCTGTGCTCTTCCAACTGGAAGGATCCCGTCCATGAAATGTGAGGCAACATTCTATCAGCAAATCTTACCTTTTCTAGCTTGCCAACCCGTACCCTTTGTTGTAGTAGCATTTGTCGTGCAGTGCTTTAACTGTGCCGTGTTTAATTTTTTCAGTTATGCAAAAATGTATTGTTCAATAGGGCTATGTGATGTTTAAGTATGAATTGTCCACTTCAGTTTCACGAATGGCTATATTTGGTTGTTTATAGTGAGTAGATGCCTTGTTTATCTGTATTTGGTTGTTAGGTTGGTTGGAGTGAGCATTTTTTCAGTTATCGAGCAGATGCCTTGTTTATCTATATTTGGTTCTTAGTTTGGTTGCAGTGAGCATTTGTCCAGTTATCAAGGAGATGTCTTGTTTCTCTGTATTTGGTTGTTAGGTTGCTTTTTTATAGCATTTGTCCAGTTATCAAGCAGATGCCTTCTTTATCTTTATCTGCTTGTTAGGTTGGTTGTAGTGAGTTGTCCAGTTTTCAAGCATATGCCCTGTTTATCTGTATTTGCTTGTTAGGTTGGTTGTAGTGAGACTTTGTCCAGTTTTGAATGGCTATATTTGGTTGTTATACTGGTCATTTATGCCTTGTTTATTTCAGTCATTCACAATGTGTTGTTCATTATGTGCAAGTCGGAACTGTGCCGCTCGACTACATCAATACCAGTTTGAACGGCTATATTTGGTTCCAGTTATTCCTGGTGTAGTTAACACATGCCTTTTATTTTAGCTTTACACATTTATCCAGTGTGATGTTTAAGCATTACCTACGTTCTATTCATTTTCAACAATACCAGTTTGAATTGCAATATTTGATGGTTGTTAAGCCTGCTGTCGGTAACATTGCCTTCCATTTTATATCTACTTTAACAGCATGATGAAACCAACACATTCAAGCTATCATTTGGAGATGATGTTGTTTACCTTTGCTATATTTGTTTGATGTTAAGGTTGCTGTACTTATCATGCCTTTCCACTACTTATGCAGGACAACAACGGGAGTAGCCACCATTTTCCGTCGAGGTTAGCTTCATCCCTCGGCTTGTACTCCCCCGGTCATTCCATAATGTAGTGCATATAGATCCAGGCCTGGACACTTGTTAGCTTCTAATATTGACTTGTTGCTTGTAGGTACATATGCCCATGGCAAGGATCCATGCATCGACCCTTTTTGCGTATGGGGCAATGACATATTGATGAACAAGCATCAAGTGAGGAAACTGATAAGGATTATTAGCAAAAAGATACGAATGGTGGCAAGAAAATTATTTGTTTATGCTCTATACAACACAACAGTGAGCTGTAGGATGGTAACTACAAACTCTACATCCTTCTCTTTTTACTGCCCATAATGAGTTGTTAGACAACAATGTCTGAATCTTTTTCGTTCCCAGTGGTTCCCGAAGCAGTTCACTCAAGATTACCTCGCAAAGTACATGATTGGTGGACACGCACTGAAGGTTAAAGTATTTCATCCAGACTACAATGAGCATCGAGAAGTCGTAATGTAGACAGTGAAGAATGGACGGGCAGCCATCACAAGGGGTTGGCCTAGAGTCGTGCGCGCATTACGCATGGAGGAGGGCACAATATTGGCATTCCGCTTCACCTTCTCCAGCAACCAGGATGTCTTTCGCCTCTCTCTTTACAGTCTTTAGTACAACTGTGGTTCATCATTCTTTACTTGGTGCTCCTGTAGTTCTTTAGTATATGTATCTGTGCATTGAATTATGCATTCGTGGTTGAACGTATATTTGTAATAAACATGGTTGGATATGAAATAAGTGATTGCCTACTTTCAAATTCAAAACATGTGATTTTTAAATTAGGGATTAATTAGGGATTACACTGCACACGATTTGCGAAAGTGAAACGTCTGCGATATACATGGAGATCAGAAACATTTCTAGGATCCACTACGTGTGCGATCAATCTCCACTGCACACACGACTTTCTCTTGAAAACTGTTTGTGTTAGGCCACCTTGCGCAAATGTTTACCACATAAAAACTATGTGTGATGGACAGCCTTTGCCACACAGTTTCTTCTACGCACTGTGTGTGATGCATTCAAGAACGCAAATGATAAAGTTGTTAATATCGTGTGCAATGGCAACGCTATCACAAACGATTTAACGGAAAAATTGTGTGTGATGTACCTGTTAACGAAAACGTTTTCCTTGGAGCGACTGTGTGGGATGTACATACGAACGGAAATGTTTAGCAGGGACTGACTGTGTGGGATGTACTTGGAACCGAAAATAATTTCGCCTGTATAATTGTATTTTTTAGCTCTACTGTATGTATTTCCGTATTTGAGCGCTCGCTGGTCGCACACGACCTCATTTTGTCGAGCGTGTGTGCCAGGAGGGCATATCCCCGACGGTTTCTGGGTCGTGTGGGAAGGACCCCCCTATCGCCCACACTCACTTGGCGACGGGTCCAAATGCCATCGTGGAAAGGGGTTAAAACCCGTTTGTATAGCACCGACGCGTACCAGTGGATTCAATCTTGCGGTGGTTATTCCCAGTGACAGAAGGGGACATGACACGTATTTGTATTGTTCTCATTAAGGATAAATAGATGGGGTTTGTTCATATTGATTGGATCTATCCCTCTACATCATGTCATCTTGCTTAAGGCGATACTCCGTTCTTGTTAACTTAATACACTAGATGCATGCTAGATAGCGGTAGTAATAGTAGTAGATGCAGGCAGGAGTCGGTCTACTCGTCACAGACGTGATGCCTATATTCATGATCATTGCCTTAGATATCATCATAACTATGTGCTTTTCTATCAATTGCTCAATAGTAATTTGTTCACCCATCGTATGCGTTCTTTCAAGAGAGAAACCTCTAGTGAAAACTATGGGCCCTGGGTCTATTTCTATCATATTATTTTCAGATCTATAAAACCAAAAACACAAAAATACCTTGCTGCAAATTATTTACCTTTACATTATTTGGACTTTTACTTATCTTTTATACCTATCTCTATCAGATCTCATCCTTGCAAGTAACCGTGAAGGGATTGACAACCCCTTTATCATGCTAGGTGCAAGTATTTGTTTGTTTGTGCAAGTGCTATCATTGAAGACTTGTGTGTTCCTCCTACTAGATTGATACCTTGGTTCTTAACTGAGGGAAATACTTATATCTACTTTGTTGCATCACCCTTTCCTCTTCAAGGGAAAAATCAACGCAAGCTCAAGAAGTAGCAGTGGACATCCGAGTCTCGCGGGGTACTTTATGGTCTTAGAGCTGCGGTCTTGGCATCAACAGTAATAGGAGGCGGAGGCGCACGAAGACAGCATGAAGCAAGGCATCCGAGAGGTGGACGAGATGACCAGAGTTGAAGGAGGAATAGTTGGTTACGGTGGTGTGATGGAGGCAACAGGAGATGGTGCTCGGGGAGTGGATCGAAGTGGCGGTGGGGAAAGTGGTCGTCCAACGGGACGTGGAGGTCAACGGGAACCAGAAGAGCAACAACAACAGCAAGCAAGGAAGACACGAGCGGCGGCAACATTTTGCCAAGATCGAGCAGTCTGCCATGGAGACACGGGAGGAAGGGAAACAGAGGGAGGCGGCGACATGTGGCGAGGCTAGAAGCGGCGCGGTTGCTCCGGTCGGCCCCTCATCAGAGTAGTGATGAACGCAGGGTCGATGGCCATGGATGATCTTGAGGCATCAGGGAGAGAGGAGAGAGGTCAGAGGGCGTGGAGGCGGAGCCTCCCTGGGGCGCGGCGGCTTTATCGGCTCGCCGGGTGGAGTGGCGACAAGGTCGCGGGGCGACGTGGGTGCGAAGCGGTAGGAGTGAGGGGGTGCACGGGAAGGAGAAGGAGAGGTGCTTGTGAGGTGCTGGCGCCACGGGAGGCATCCCTGTGTGCGCGCACGGAGAGGCGAAGGGAGGCCGGGCGCGTAGGCGAGGAAGAAAAGGGAGGGTCGGAGGCCTGCCGGTGTTGGAGGACGGCGTGGGAAGAGTGGCAGCTCGCCGACGGAGGTCAGCGTAGCGGCGGAGTTAGCCGGGTGCAGGAGATCGGGCGAGGAGCGAGCGTGCGTGTTTGGTGGCGCGTGAATAGTGCAACAGAGGGAGCGAGGGGGTCGAGGGAAGCTAGGATTATAGGGTTTAGATGGGCCTTGGAGAGGAACAAATGGGTTGGCTGATGCGATGCTCCTTCTCTCTTCTTATCCTTCCTTTCTTTTCTATTTAGCAGAAGTAAACAAAACTTTAAAGAAAAGAAGAGAGAGTTAGGGAAAGAATTTGGGCAAGGGAGATATATTCCTGGATTCAGGACATTAGAGATTATTTAACAAAATTGCTTTTCGAAGATTTGGAAGAAAAAATTCAACCGAGTTGAATTTATTTCAACATGTTTGAATTTTTACACCCATTCAAATGAACACTAAATGGGCTGAAATTTCACGCGATCACCCTACACATTAGATGTGATTTATGGGCAGGTTTGTAACATTAATGGAGAAAGTAAAATCGTAACTCAATTTCGCTAAAAGGCCTTAGAGGAAGAATATGAAGTTGAGTTGGGTATAAAAGAAAATTGAAGAATAGTGCAAATGTGTTATGGGTGATTCCAAGTTAATGGAATATTGTTTTAGATCCATACTAATATTGGGAGGATAAAATCATAGGTTATAAAGAGAACCACCATGCGAATTCCCTCAATTTAAATAGATCAACAGATCTATGCAATTTATTTATTTGAGAAACATTTGGTTAGAGATTTAATGGCATGATGACATGATGCAATGCAAAACTAACATAGAGCAGACAATATAATAGTAATCATGGAAAGAAATCGGTCTTGGGATGTTACAACTCTCCCCCACTTACAGGAGATCTCGCCCCGAGATCTACGAATTAGAAGATGAAGTAAAAGAGGAAGAGGTAAACAAAGTTTATTCTTTGACAAACAAGTGAAACCAATGAACTTTGGAGGTTGCAAAGAGATAAATGATGGCATAAAGAACAAGAAATAATTTCAAACCACTCCAGTTGAGGAGAAGCAATGAATAGAACATGAACTTAAGAAAATGAAAGCACTTGGATGAGACACCGGTTAAAAGAGAAATGATAAGCACAACATGAAGTTGTCAACATGGGGAGAGCTTGAAAAAAAAGCACCAACGCGATGCACCTTTAGCAAAAGAATTGAAATTGGTTACTTGGAACGCAATGAACGATAAAGAAACCAACATCTCCTACCACCAAGAATTTGAAAGAGCAAGCTTACGAGGAATGCTAGAACAGAGTTGTTGGACAATCAACAACAACAAAATAAACTCCAAATGGCCTTATGGAAAAAACATTTCAAAAATTGGAGGTTCAACCTGCCACTAACAGAAACAATTGGTTGCTTGAGAGCAACAAAGATATGAAAAACTTCTTTCACGGAGATGACGAGGAGCAAACCTGGATCATGGATAATCCCGCAAATAGGCACAATCCTTTGGAAAGGCTTTTAGGTGAAATGTAACCCAAGATAACTCCAAGAAATTGATGGGTTGAAATGATCTTCTAAACGAAGTGAAAATGATGGGTTTAAAATATCCCATTTCCTGAGAACTTGTGAATCGTGAAACACGAAGGGAAATTGTCAAGAATGACATAACACCACCTCAAAAGATAATGTAGATAGAATTGCACTTCGGAATGCACGATGAAGAATTCTTGAGCTCCTCCAACAAGAATCTTGACGAACACTTCGAGAATGAATTAAATCCTTGATGAACCACCATGTAAAAAGTCTTGAAGGACTCCGGACAGATAACAAGATGATCAAAATGAAAGGGAAACTGAAAAGACCAAGATGAAGCATTGCAATGATTTAGATGAAGGTTCACGACGTGATAATTGAGAGAGCTTCGAACTTCGAAAAAGAGAAGATGAAAACACTTGGAATCATGAATTCATTCAACATGAACAAACTCCGAAAGAAGGAATTAATTCACCTCGATGAAATAAGAACAAAGAATTAAGTCATGCTTACCCTTCATCACTTCAATTGATGATAAGCCTGGGAATTGGCATGCCTCTTATTCTTATTGAAAGATTAAAGAGAGATATAGCACAAACTTAGGAAGGTCTTCAATGAACCGCCCATAGGATTGGAAAGAACGAATGAAATGATATGATAATAAAAAAAGAGGAATGTTGAATGAACCACTGTAAGAATGAAGAATGAAGAGTTCTGAAATGATGACCTCCGGATAATCAAAATGAAACACTCCTAAAATGCTTCAGATGGGTGTGAAAATAATTTCTCATGATCGAAATAATTAGAGAAGATAACATCAAACTTGAACTATGAATCTTCAAGAGAATGGAAAAGATTCGTAGGAAAAAACTCTTCTTTGGTCTTCAAAGCAGAGAATGACGATGAAAAACACCACCAAAATTGTTGAGAAACTCTGAAAGAATGAAAAGAGAAATGGTTGAGCCAAAGATTAAAATAATTTGAAAGCGATCTTGGAGAAGGCAATTGACTAATGAAAATTCATTCTTACGTCAGACCAATGTTGAGGATAATGCTTATCGTTAGCGTCTCGGTCAGCTAGGGATTAGAGATTAATTAGAAATCGGCCAATTAATCGATTTTATCGGTCGTCTATTAATCAGCCATTTTTTTGCAAATCTCAGGTTTCCAACACTAAAATATGCTATATTCAACACCAAAACAATATTGGACATGAGTGTTACATTGATTTCTAGCTTTGAATCCTCTTATAATGACAAACAAAATAGGATAATAGTACATATTGCAAAACAAGGTCCAGAAAACACAAATAAACATAGTTTTTTCGTACATAATGTTAGGAATAGGCCCGATTTATCGGTAAATTCCTGATAAATCGCTTGTCAGAGTGATAAATTGGGCCAAATGATAAACTGTGAAGATAAGGCATAATCTTATAGGTCGCCCCATGAGTAGCGATAAATCACACGATAAATTGTTGAATCGAAAGATTTCTTGAACAATGCATCAAACTTCGAAAAAATTGAGAAGAGCTCCAGAAAAATTGCAAGAGCCACGTAAGATCCTGGGAAAAACCTGTGGGTTATGGGCGCACTAAAAGAAACATTGTTGAAATGATTACTTAAGAAGAGAAAAGGAACCGGTTGATTTAAATGACTTGAATGAGGTAACAACGTCGAATTAGCTTGAACAGATCTTGGATGGAAACACGAGTCTTCTGAGATATCTTTCGCACTCCGGAGAAGAAATGGAGAGAGTTGAATAAACAAGAGAGACCTGGATAAGAAATCCCAACATGAGAAAGCACTTAAATCAAACAAAGTGATAAGATCAACAATGAGAGTTTGAATTGAATTCACAGGAGAACAAAATGAGAATGTAGAATGATGAACTCGTAGCTCTTGAGCATACTCCTAAGGAAACACCGGTTGAAACTTGGAAGAAAAGGATGAATAGGCTTGAATAAAAGGATGCTTGATTTGAGAATTCTGGCTCCATAAAGAAAAAGGGTGGGAAAAACAAAGGCAACTTGGACGGATGGAACGGACACCATTGAGGAAACTGAGAATTAATCTTGCAAATGATGAAGAGGATTGAATTATCTTGATAAAAAGCACGCCGATTGAAAAAGAATTTACACGACAATTTCAATGATCAAGAAGTATTAGCGCTGTCATAGAAATATGAGAACATCGCTTAGGAAAGGTATGGAATCAACACTTGACTCCGAAGCAACTCGAATGCCGCAACTCAAAACAAAACAAAGGATTTGGCTTACAGAATAAGCTGACAACAAACATATGATACAGATTTTGTCTGAAATTTTCATGGTGGGGCCCACATGGGCTCGATCATAGAGTGACCATCACGTGCAAGGTAGTGTACATGACTTAAGAAGCGTCCCCGAGTCCTTGCAAAGCTACACAAGACTCTTTAAGACACAACAAGACCCACTGTAAAAATGAGATGGACAGGTGGACCACTAGACGTCGAACCCCAACCTCATATCATGCATTTGTCGGAAAGATATCCTAGGTAACTACTTGAATTCCCACATAGGAACTCCTGAGATTTTCGGTTATGCAATCCGGTCCAATGAGTACAAGGAGCAAAAATCCTCACACAACTCCTAACTTGACATTACACTCCAAATGTGCTGCCTCCATTACAACATAACCAAGAACCCCGAAAACTCATGTACCTCAAACCTTCAAAAAATAACAGCTATACTAGTCGTGGCAGTACATCTGATCTCCCTCCCCAGTACTAGGTGGCGTCAGACTCCTCTCACCACAAAAAGTATAGAAGTGTTTTCGGTGTTGACGTCCTATGGTATTTAGGAACTGAAATGATAGCGAATTTGATAAGAAGCCCTTGAAGCTCAACTCCCCGGGACTTCCCCAATTGTCAGGAGGCACCAAGAACATAATTCCATCACACCGATATCACAACGATTCCAAGAATAACCGCATGATCCTATTTTTTTTGAGTGGGAAGAGTAGTAAAATCAAAACACCTACGTCACAATTCCTCACCAGAGCGATGATACGTCCATTTTGCATCATTTTTCCTATTGTTATTTATAATGTTTTTAATCGATATAACACTATCTAGAGTAATTCTAATGCCTTTTCTCTCTTAATTTGCAAGATTTACATGAAGAGGGAGATTGCCAACAGCTGGAATTCTGGACCTGAAAAAGCTATGTCAGAGAACCTATTCCGCACATCTCCAAATGAGCTGAAATTTCACGGAGAATTATTTTGGTATAATAAAAAATACTAGAAGAAAGAAATACCATAGGGGGCCACCGAGGTGCGCGCCCTGGTGGCTCATGGGGCCCCTGGTCATCCTCCGGTGCCCATCTTCTTGTATATAAGCCCATTTTCCCTAGAAAAAATAAAGAGAGGACTTTCAGGATGGAGCGCTGCCGTCTCGAGGCGGAACTTGTGCAGGAGCACTTTTGCTCCCCGGCGGAGCGATTCCGCCAGGGATACTTCCCTCTGGGAGGGGGAAATCGAAGCCATCATCATCACCAACAACCCTCTCATCGTGGGAGGACCAATCTTCATCAACATCTTCACCAGCACCATCTCATCTCAAACCCTATTTCATCTTCTGTATTCAATCTTTGTAACAAAACCTGAGATTGGAACCTGTGGGTTGCTAGTAGTGTTGATTACATCTTGTAGTTGATGCTAGTTGGTTATTTGGTTGAAGATTATATGTTCATATCCAGTATGCTATTCAATACCCCTCTGATCTTGGACATGAATATGATTTGTGAGTAGTTACTTTTGTTCTTGAGGACATGGGAGAAGTCTTGTCATAAGTAATCATGTGAATTTGGTACGTTCGAGATTCTGATGATATGTATGTTGTTGTTTCCCTTAGTGGTATTATGTGAACGATAAGTACATGACACTTCACCATCTTTGGGCCTAAGGGAATGCATTGTGTAGTAGTAATTAGATGATGGGTTGCTAGAGTGACAGAAGCTTAAACCCTAGTTTATGTGCTATTTCGTAAGGGGCTAATTTGGTCCATATGTTTAATGCTATGGTTATATTTATGTTAATTCTTCTTTCGTAGTTGCGGATTCTTGCGAAAGGGGTTAATCATAAGTGGGAGGCTTGTATCAAATTATCAAAGTAGCGAACGCGAATCAAACAAACATGATGAAAGTGACTGGAAGATATTCCTGTGTGTCCTCAAGAATGCTTTGCTTATTATAAGAGATCGTTCCGGCATGTCCTTTGCTACAAAAAGGATTGGCCTACCTTGCTGCACTTTTGTTACCGTTACTACTTATTGCTTGTTACAAATTATCTTGCGATTAAACTACTCGATACCGATAATTTCAGTGCTTGCAGAAAATACCTTGCTGAAAACCGCTTGTCATTTCCTTTTGCTCCTCATTGGGTTCGACACTCTTACTTATCGAAAGGACTATGATTGATCCCCTATACTTGTGGGTCATCAAGCGACGATGGGAATGAGGAGTAAAAAGAATTTTTACTCCCCGATATATAACCAGACTCAAAATAGTTATTTTTTTTCTAGACTCGACAACGACTAAGTTCGATCAATCAAGGGAGCTCCGCAGTCAGTAAGGCTCTGATACAAACTTGTAACTCCCAATATGCAGTCCTATCCTCAAGGAACTTGAAAGTCCTACCAAGGATAGAAGCGCATATCAAAGGCGCTTCACAAGATGGATATCATTACAACATACCATGTGTTGAACAGATGAGAATACCAGATAAAGGCTTACACTCGCCACAAGCTATAGCATGAATACATCAATACATAACAATCATCATACAGAAGAGTATGAACCGACTATGGATTAAATCAAATGAAAAGAAGAAGGACATCTACCCTACTAATCCCAGGCTGTCAACCGAGAACCCATCCTATGATCGACGAAGAAGAAGTAGAAGAAGAACTCCAAATAGAACAAGCATCGCTCTCATGTCAAAGCATCGCTTTACCTGTACCTGCACCTGTTGTTGTAGTAATCTGTGACCCACGAGGACTCAACAATCTCATTACCATGGGTATCAAAACTAGCAAAGCTTAACGGGTATGGAATGTTTAAGTGGTGAGGTTGTAGCACGCACTAAGGATTTGTATGTGGTAACTTACGAGTACAAGATTAAGAAGAGTAGACTATGCGTAATCGGTCGTGAACTAGTAATGACCAAGAAGTGATCCTGAAAACCTACTTACAAGTCATACATAACCCCACTGTGATCTCTTCCCGAACTCCCTCGAAAAGAGACAATCATGGTTACTCATGCGGTTGGTGTATTTTAATTGAATTTCGTGTCAAGTTCTCTACAACTAGATATTATAATTTTCCAACTCGCCACATAACTGCGGGCACAACTTTCCGAAAGATTTCCATACATGTGTGCTCCAAGTAGTCCATCATAAGTTACCTCACGCATCCGATGGAAAACCTCACACCATGATAGCATGATGGCTACAAGGAATCCCGGTGGACAAGCTACTCATCAAAGGTAAAACTAAACCAGCAAGACCTCCTCACGTGTCAAGGATCCCAATAGTAGCCGCGTATCTCGTTCGTAGGACACCGCGGATGAGCAGTCCATACAACTAAAACCAGTCCTCGAGTTTCCTCGTCGTGGCGCTGCAAGGGGCTCTAGTTTGGACCAGCACCATCAACATTGTCCCACCTGTATCATGCGGAATGAAGAATCCGCGAGGTGATCAACCCTATGAGTTAATTAATTAATTTTAGTATTATGATGTTGCAAATTTTTAAAACCATTGTTGGGCCTTGCTGGAAGAGTTTTATCCTAAGCGAATGATCAAAGGGGCCCCACAATACCCCACATGCGGTATAAGAGCTCATCAAGGAACATAATACCGGTATGATGGAAACTAGGGCGACATGAGTGGAACAAAACAAAAGGCAAAAGGGCGAGCCTTCCACACACAACCAAGTATATAGATGCATTAATTCAATAAGATATATGGTGATATCCCATGATATCCATATCTCAACATGGAACAACCTGAAACTAACTGTACATGCAACTAGCAACGCTACAAGAGGGGCTGAGCAAAGCGGTAACATAGCCAAATAACGGTCTGCTTGGAAGGTGGGGGTTAGAGGCTTCTCATGGTATATTGGGAGGCTTGACAAACAAGTGGTAGGTAGCAAGACATAGCGATAGCATCGAGACAACTAGCAAGCAAGGATAGTAGTGGTATCCAAGGTAATGATCATCTTGCCTCGAATCCCGCTAAGAACAAGACCGAATCCATGAAGTATTCGAACAAGCATAGTCGAACGAATCCTCACACTCGCAACGTTACCAGGAACTATCGAGAAGAAGCACACCCAGAAAGAATCAAACAACATGGTAAACGAACAAGCATAATCATGGCATGATGCACAATCAAGTATGGTGCATGTCTATTTTAAGATGCATGGCATGGCAAAGTGCAACATTCAGATACTACGCATTAAATGAAGCTCAAACAACAAAACTACACACTCAAATATTTAGACCACTCATGTTTATGTAGTCAACATGATTAAATGTTGTTTATCATGTCAAGAGGTGAAGCACAAGTGAACAACCTATCTAGGCAATTTAAATGAGGCCGGAAATAACACATAACAATTCGGGAACTTCCCCACATGCAATTTTTGAATTTGGTATTGTTCTGCCTAAAATACAATTCGAATTTGTACTCGGTGTTTCGTTCGATAGATGTTCATCGTCCATGTGGTCTTGCCGGTGGGGTACTTGGCGAGTCCAGTGGTGCATCTTCGCAACGCTTGGACAACGGAGACGGTCATGTAGTTGAACTTGGTGGACATCCGAGCCTCACGGGGTACTTGTCGTTGATGGGGTCTTAGAGTTGCGGTCTTGGCGCCAACAGTAATAGGAGGTGGAGGCGCAACAAGGAAGCGTGAAGCAAGGCATCTGGGAGGTGGACGAGGTGATTGAAGGAGGAATAGTTGGTTACGGTGGTGTCATGGAGGCAACACGTGAGGGTGCTCGGGCAGTGGATCAGACCGGCAACGGGGCAGGTGGTGGTCCAGCGGGACGTGGATGTCACCGGGAACCAGAAGAGCAACGACAGCAGCAAGCAGGCAAGACACGAGTGGCGGTGACGTTTTGCCAAGCTTAGGCAGTCTGCCATGGAGGCACGGGAGAAAGGGAAACAGAGGGAGGCAGCAACATATGGCAAGGCTTGAGGCGACGCGGTTGCTCTGGCCGGCCCCTCATCGGAGTAGCGATGGACGCAGGGCGGTGGCCATGGACGATCTTGAGGCATCGGGGAGAGAGGAGAGAGGCCAGAGGACGCAGAGGCGGAGCCTCACTGGGGCACGACAGTGGGATGGGCTAGCCAAACGGCGTGGCGACAGGGTCATGAGGCGATGCGGGGGCGAAGCAGCAGGAGTGAGGGGGTGCACGGGGAGGAGAAGGAGAGGTGCTCGCGAGCGCTGGTGCAATGGGAGGCATCCCTGTGTGCGCGCGCAGAGAGGTTAATGGAGGTCGCGCGCGGAGGCGGGGAGGAAAAGGGAGGGCCGGAGGCCTGCCGGCATTGGAGGACGGCGCAGGAAGAGTGGCAGCTCACCGGCAGAGGTCAGCACAGCGGCGGAGCTAGCCGAGTGAAGGAGATTGGGCGAGGAGCGAGCGTGCGTGTGTCGCGGCGTGTGAACGAGTAATGCTAGACATACGAAAGGTTACGTAGGGATTTTACGTTGGTGCTGATGTGGATGTTTAGGATTGGAGGTGGGGGGATGAAGGGCCCCACCCCACTGAAAATTAAGGGGGGAGAAGATTTAGTTTTCAGAAGGTTACGTAAGGCTTCGTAAAACAAAATCTATGAACGATTTATGAACGGTTTACGATAATACTAGACCTACGAACGGTTTTACGAAGCCTTACGTAACCTTCTGAAAACTAAATCTTCTCCCCCTAATTTTTAGTGGGGTGGGGCCCTTCATCCCCCACTTCCAATCCTAAACATCCACATCAGCACCTACGTAAAATTCCTACGTAACCTTTCGTATGTCTAGCATTACTCCGTTTAAACAGTGCAAGGGGATCGAGGGAAGCTAGGGTTATAGGGTTTAGATGGGCCTTGGAGAGGAATGAATGGGCTTGCTGATGCGATTCCCCTTCTCTCTTTTATATTCCTTCCTTTCTTTTCTATTTAGCAGAAATAGCCAAAACTTTAAGGCGGCTGCTACGGATCAGCCGACTGATTTTCCAGGGAAATCAGTCGGGTCCTGGGCCGTCAGATCCGTCGGTCGTCACCATTGGATCCAGTCAATGCAGCAAGCTGCAACGCGGTAGTCGTACCACCATCAGCGGGACAGACCGCTGCACTGCAGCTCCGCCACTCCACCGGAGTGTTGCCGTGCAGCTCCGCCGCCCCACCGGAGTGTTGCAGTGCAGCTCCGCCGCCCCTATGCCCAGCATCATGCCCCGTTGATCTACAGATCCGCCCGCCCGCCGACATGTTCCAGTGCAGCTCCGCCGCTCCGGTTTACAGCACCATGCCGTTGCACTGTAGCTCCGCCCGCCCGCCGGAATGTTCCACTACAGCTCCGCCGCTCCGGCGTACAACACCATGCCGTTGCACTACAGCTCCGCTCCTCCCGCCGGCATGTTCCACTGCATCTCCGTCGCCGGCGTGCAGCATGACATCTGTTGCACTGCAGCTCGGCCTTCCGCGAGAATGTTGTATTGGAGCTCCGTCATTCGCCGAAATGTACGAGGACACGACACCACACGCGCTGCATGGAAGCATCCCTGTTGGCGAGATCCACCGTTTTCAGCAATCCTATGCGTTACACAAGCGCATCCGCAAACCAACCCATATGGCAACACTGGCTGCGGTGGAGCATCGGTGATGGCGAGGCGGGGCTCAGTGTTGCCGCTGGACCCCTGCTTGCAGCAATGGCAGAGATCCCTCCACATGGATTGCAGCTAGGGGAGTAGCACGCACGGCCAGATCGAGAGGGTCTTGCTAGCGGCGGTGGTTCCACACCACCAGCTCGTAGCGCGGTGGCTGCGACCATGGCGGATGCGCAGCAGCAGTGTAGGGGGAGTGCCTGGATTGCAGAGAGAGATGAGGAAAAGAAGGAAGAAGACGAGCAAATGTGAACATTTTTTGAATTACTGAACATTTTCTGAAACGAACCAATTCTTTTTTGAAATTTTATTTTCATTTGGAATTTAAGAACAAAATATGAAAATTGAAACATTTTATATGAAAATGAGCAAATTTTGAATATTCGATCATATTTTGAAAAAGAAAAATAAATTTGAGAAAGAAAAATGAAAAGGGAAGAAAAATGGACAAAAGTAAAGAAAACAAAGAGAAAAAGGAAGAAAAGGAGAGAAAAGGAAAAAAGAAACAAGAATAAAAAACTGTTTCAGGAACCTTCTAGAAATTTCCCAAAACCGTAAAAAACTGGCTGGTAACTTTTATAAAGTTTCCAAAACCAGGAACGGTGAAACTGCTTAAATGGGTCGGCCCAAATCCGAACTGTCGCTCGACCGCCTGTGCGAAACAACGACATCTTACCGCAGCGCGAGGAGAATGGGGAATTCCTTGAATTTGGGCAAGGGAGCTATATTCCTGGACTCAAGAAATTTGAGAAAATTTAACAAAATTGGTTTGCGAAGCTTTGGAAGAAGAAAAAATTAATTGAGTTGAGTTTATTTCAGCATGTTTGAATTTTTACACCCATTCGAACGAACTCTAAATGGGCTGAAATTTCACGAGATAACCCTACACATTATATGTGATTTATGGGCAGGTTTGGAACATTAATGGAGAAAGTAAAATTGCAACTCAATTTCGCTAAAAGGTCTTAAAGGAAGAATATGAAGTTGAGTTGGATATATAGTAAAATTGAAGAATAGTGCAAATGTGTTATCGAACAACATTCGGTTACCAATGCACATATCCCAATACTACTCTAGCGTCATCGAACATTAAGCGTACGGACCCTACGAGTTCGAGAATCATGCAGACATGACAGAGACACATCTTCGGTCAATAACCAATAGCGGGACCTGGATGCCCATATTGATTTCTACATATTCCAGGAAGATCTTTTATCGGTTGAACCACGATGTCGAGGATTCAGTTAATCATGTATGCAATTCCCTCTATCCAGCATATGTTACTTGCCCGAGATTCGATCGTCGGTATCTCCATGCCTAGTTCAATCTCGTTGCCGACAAGTCTCTTTACTCGTTTCTTAATACAAGATCCTGTGACTAACTCATTAGCCACATTTCTTGCGAGCTCTTTACAATGTTGTATTACCGAGAGGCCCCAAAGATATCTCTCCGTCATATGGAGTGAAAAATCCCAGTCTCGATGCATGCAACCCAACAGACACCTTTGAAGATACATGTAGATCATCTTTATGATCACCCAGTTACGAAGTAATGTTTGATATATAGCACACAAAGTATTCCTCCGGTATCCGGGAGTGATATGATCTCATGGTCTAACGAACTGATACTTGACATGAAGAAAGTAGTGGCAAATAACTAAACGATGTGATGCTAAGCTTACGGTTGGGTCTGTCCATCATATCATTCTCCTAATGATGTGATCCTATTGTCAAATGACAACTCATGTCTATGGTTAGGAAACCATAACCATCTTTGATCAACGAGCTAGTCTAGTAGAGGCTTACTAGGGACACGGTGTAGTTTATGTATTCACACATGTATTTAAGTTTCGATCAATACAATTGTAGCATAAATAATAAACATTTATCATGAATGAGAAATATGATAATAACCATTTTATCATTGCCTCTAGGGCACATCTCCAACAGTCTCCACTTGCACCCCGGCTCAGAGCAACCGGTTTACCCTGCATTGCCATCCCACAGATCAAGTCTTCTGGCAATACACAACAACATGGTACAGAAACAATCGCTTTATTGATGCTAGCGGATTACATAAGTCTGATATTACATCGAGATACGAGGCCAAGCGGCACACACGGTGCTGCTGAACAGTATGGACATTATTTAATGAACATGACGAGGGCCTTGCTCACTTGAACTATGCGGCAGCGCAAGAACGACGAAGTGGAACTCCATAGCACAGGGACACCGACGTGGACACAGCCTAGACGCGAGATGCGCTCCGATGCGAACCGACTTGCCTGAAAGCTGGCATGACACGCCAGGTCAGTACATTGAATGTACTTGCAAGCTCACAACAAACATAAGCGCAATGACAAACAATATCATGACAATTAATCAAATTAATGCAAAAGCAAGAATTACTAAGCATGCAATGAAACCAATGCGCGCACCGAGTCTCACAAACTCGCTTACCAAACAGTTACCTCGTAATCAAGCAGTGACCATACCGGGGTCATCACTGAAAACCAACCGCTCATGAACAACTCGAGAGTTCATGAAACACACAGCATCGCAACAATCATTTTAGTTCGCAAGATTAATTATAGAAGTTGATCCATGGTGTGACTTACTTCCTAGCTATGCCCATAACCGAGGACGCGGCTATCGATAGATTAAATACACTCTGCAGAGGTAGCGCACTTTACCCACACTACGGAACCCTGGCCTCGCATTCCCATTCGGGTGGACCAAAGCGTTCCGACGAAACCCTCCCTTTGTCATGGCACTCTCCCGGCCACTCCGACCAACTCCCTCTCAAGGCTAGGTCTTGGGTGGCCCCGTGTGTACCAAAGACACCAACGGCCACCGTCGTGGGAAAACGGTCCCAAACGGGGACAAGGTACCATAAAAACAAAAATGAGCACACAAGGTTATGTTTGCTTACCGGGCCAGGGTATGCACGCCCATAACCTTCCCTCGCGGGTGGCACCGGTGAGAGGCACAACAAAGGACCGAATTAAGACCTTCCCACAAGGTAAATGTGGTCGCACTGAATAAACACCCGATTCAGTGGCACCATGATGTGATCAACATCATATTCAAGTTGAACTTAATCAAGTTTAACTTTGACAAAAACTTTTTATAAAATAACAGTGATACTATGCCATAACCATGCAACTAATCGACATGCAACGCAAACAACTCATAGACATGGATCAATCTTATCAACATAATTATCTTGCACTACTCAAGATCAAAACTTCTCTGGATATAACTCATTTTTATCATCAAGCAATATTTTTATTAGTTCATCATTTAAATGAAAATATCACTTCATAAAAGAACTATTATTATTATTTACCATAGCAATATAACTAGTGCAAAATCTTATTCTACTTGACCAAACAAGTTCATGCATTTAACCAGTAACTAAAACAAGCATATCAAGCATGGTAAACTAACTAGAAATCAACAACATATATATATATATATATATATATATATATATATATATCAAATTTTAAATGCAAATAAAAAAACTCATGTTCAAGTAGAAAATCATAGATATTGAAATAACACCATCCAAATGTTGGTGTGGCTTGCCTTAGTGTAGGGGATGATCACACCCCTCTTGGTTTGCTTCAAGACAAGCTTCTCCTTAAAATAATTAAAAAGCACAAAAACAAATATCAAAACCCATTCTGAAAATCACCAGAAATTCTAGACAGCAAGGAAAAATCCACCTTTTGGTGTGCTGCTAGAGCTTTCTGAAACAAAGACAATGCAAAAAGAATCAAATCATTTGGACTTATAGTTTAGAAATGGTGGCTGGTCAAAGTTTAGTCAAATTTCTGAATAAATTTGAATTAAACAGAAATCCTAGGGGGGGGGGGGTGACGTCGAAGGCGTAAAGAGAGAGTGCGCCTCCACTCGTACCGCTTCGGGCGCGAGTGGTGAGGCTGACAGGTGGGTCCTGCACGTCAGGAGAGAGAGGGGGAGAGCAAGATCAGAGAGGGGCGGCGTTTCGCCGGAGCTCACGCCGGCGACGAGGGGGTTTGGAGCTAGGCTAGAGGGATAGGATTGAAGCTGGGCTCGTGGCGCACCTGCCCGTACCCGTGGCTTGGCTTGGGGTCGACGAAGCTGCTCGCGGTCGAGCTCGCAAGCCTCGGTGGCGGACGGGGTTCGCCGGAGTGGTTGAAGACGACGGATAGGGGTGGCTCCGAGGGCTCAGCGGCATCCAGGCAGCACCAACAGACCCCCAATGCCCCACCCAAGCAGCTGCTTGAGCTCGAGAGGCACCGGAGAGCGGTGGCCTTGCTGCGAAGGTCGCCGGACTTCTCTGGTCGGGGCGACGGCCAGAGGCCTACCCGACCGAGCTGTGGCCCGTCTACGTGTTCATGGAGGTGGTGAGGAGTGGTGTGTGGCTAGGAATGGAGAAAGGGGGCGCTATAAATAGCCTGAGCGAGGGGGGATGTGTTGCCACCGGAGCTCTCTGGATGCACAGCGAACGGTGATGAAAAGCTCCAGTGCGAGGGGGCAAGCGCGCAGCGTCAACGCAGGAGCTGCCCACGCTCGCGGACGAGCACAGGAGGCGGTGGAAGAAGCGGACAAGGGCACGCGCGCACTGTGGCTTTTGGCCGTGACGTGCCCGTGCTTGCTGCGGCGGCTCCGACATCGGCGAGCGCCAGGAAGAGGTCAAGGGTGATGGGTCGGGGCTGTAGGTGCGGCGCGGCAGGCGTCGGCGAGCGCTGGAGCGAGCACGTGCTGAATAGAGAGGAAGGCGCCATCCAGAGCGCGTCGAGACGCTGCCAGGCGCCGTGTCTTTATGCGGTCACCACGCTGGCATGGTCAAGACGACGCCCAAACGCTGCCAAACCTTGTCTACGCTCTAGTCCACGCAGTGTTAGTCTAGGAAAGTTGATAGCTCAAAGCCAGGCCGACCAGACTTGACTCAACTAAGCTGGCAAGTTTCTGACCAGAAACTTGGTCGCCAAGTTAAGCAATCTTCTAGAAGGCCATTAGGGCTGATCTCGGGGTTTAGGTTTTCTTAGGAGGGTAATCAAGCTCAAGAAAGATCAGGGGCAAAAGATCAAGGAAAAATGTACTTGCTGTACAAACTGGAATTTTGGGCCAGAAGAGAAATGATTTTCTATAGCAAAAATATTACAAAAAGTCATGCAATATTTTTGCTTGGGAAGGTGTGCCAAGGTCCAAAGAATATTCAGGAATTATCTCAGATTTTTGGGAGCAATAAAAATGAGGGTTGCTTTGGAGCACAAGTTTCTGAATAGAGTTTCAGAGAGGAAAATGAATATTTTTCTTTTAAGAAAAATATTCATTTGATTATTTTGGGGATTTATCAGAGAAATAAAGTTGAATGAGGAGTACATAGGTCACTTGGGTGAAAGTCAAGTATATGCCCAAGTGACAAGTCCATTTGAAATGATTCCAAAACCCAAATCAAAGCAAGGCAAAAACCAAGTCCGGAAACAGAGAGAAGGCAAGTCCGGGAAAAAGAGAGAAGGCAAAATCCAGGCTGTCACAAACCTCCCCCACTTAGGATGAATCTCGTCCTCGATATTCGGTTGCTTGGGAAAACAATTATGGGTATGCAGCCCTTAAATATTCCTCTCTTTCCCAGGTTGCTTCCTTTTCAGTGTGATGCTCCCACTGAACCTTGTAAAACTTTATTTATTTGCTGCGAGTGACCCTTTCTGTCTGATCCAATATTTTGATTGGCTTTTCCTCGTAAGTCAAATCCTTAGCCAATTCTATCTCTGCCATATCAGTCCTTTTCTCCGGTGGCGAGATGCATCTTCTCAGCTGCGAGATATGAAACACATTGTGTACTTCTGACAGTTCCCGTGGCAATTCCAATTGATATGCAACTGTTCCGACTCTGGCCATGACTGGAAACGGACCGATGTATCTGGGTGCCAATTTTCCGCGGGTCTGAAACCTCTTGACTCCTTTCATAGGGGTGATTTGGAGATATACGAGTTCTCCGGGTTCGAAGTTGATCTGACGGTGTTTGGCATCATAGTAGCTCTTCTGTCGTGATTTGGCCAGCTGCAGTCGGTCTTGGATTTTATTGACTTGCTTCTCTGCTTCGAGCATTAAATCAGTCCCAAAGATACGGCTGTCTCCGGTTTGAGACCAGTTCAACAGAGTGCGGCATTTCTGGCCATACAGAGCTTCATAAGGTGACATCTTTATGCTGGTCTGGAAACTGTTATTGTAGGAAAACTCGGCGTAGGGCAGACAGTCTTCCCACTTGGTTCCTTGGGCCAATGCACATGCCCGGAGCATATCTTCGAGTATTTGATTTACTCGCTCAATCTATCCATCTGTCTGGGGAAGATACGCCGTGATGTACTTCAGAGCAGTTCCCAAGGCTTGATGTAGTCGAGACCAAAAGGCGGAGGTGAAGAGAGATCCCCTGTCTGAAGTGATAGTCTTGGGTACCCCATGTAGACTGACGATTCTTGACACATATAATTGTGCAAGTTGATTTGCACGGTAGGTGGTCTGGATGGGAATGAAATGTGCCACCTTTGTTAAGGTGTCCACGATGACCCATATGACGTCGTTTCCTCGATGAGTCCTTGGTAATCCGGTGATGAAATCCATGTAGATATCGTCCCATTTCCATTGGGATACTGGCAGAGGTTGGAGGAGTCCGGCGGGTTTTTGGTGTTCCGCCTTTACCTTGTTGCATATATCGCAACAGGCCACAAAGTATGCGATGTCTTTCTTCATTCCATCCCACCAGAATACCTGACGAAGGTCCTCATACATTTTGGTACAGCCTGGATGAATTGAATATGGCGCTTCATGTGCTTCTGTCAATATCTTCTTCTTCAGACCTTCGAGGTTGGGTACGCAAATCCTTCCTCGGAACCTTAGCGTACCTTGTTGATCTCTAGAGAAATCCGGTGCATGCCCTTTGTGCATCTTCTGGACATATATTTTCAATAGTTTGTCATCTGCCTGAGCACTGCGGATTTCTTCTTCGGGAGTAGGGGTAACTTCCAATATGTTGGCAAGGCGGGCATCGGTGATCACCAAATTGAGCTGAGTGATTTCTTCATAAAGCCCAGGAGGCAATGAATCCATGAGAGCATTAAGGTTGGCTAGTTTGCGGCTGAGGGCATCAGCCACTACATTAGCTTTGCCCGTGTGATAATTTATCCCGAGGTCGTAGTCCTTAAGAAACTTGAGCCATCTTCGCTATCGAAGGTTCAAATCGGGTTGAGTGAATATATACTTGAGACTCTTGTGGTCGGTAAATATCTGGCACTTCTTTCCAATCAGATAGTGTCTCCAGATCTTCAAAGCATGCACCACCACGGGCAATTCCAAATCATGAGTGGGGAAATTTCCTTCGTGTTGCCGCAGTTGTCGGGATGCATAAGCCACAACTTTGCCATCTTGCATGAGTACACATCCAAGTCCTTTTCTAGATGCGTCGCATTAGACATCAAAACTGTGGTAGATGTCTGGAAGAGTTAATACTGGTGCCGATGTCAGCCTAATTTTTAACTCATTGAAACTCCGTTCGCAGTCCTCAGTCCATTCAAACTTCTTATCCTTCTTTAGGAGCTCAGTCATTGGCTTGGCGATCTTGGAGAATCCTTCAATAAAACAGCGATAATATCCAGCTAGTCCAAGGAAACTCCGGATTTCTGAGACTGTTGTGGGTGCGGACCAATCAAGTACATCCTTCACCTTGCTTGGATCCACTGAGATTCCTTCTGCCGAGAGGACATGCCCGAGAAATCCCACTTGCTGGAGCCAAAACTCACATTTGCTGAATTTGGCATAAAGTTGATGGTCGCGAAGCCTTTGCAAAACTGCTCGGAGATGCTCCTTGTGTTCATCTTTGCTCTTGGAGTAAATGAGTATGTCGTCAATGAACACCACCACAAATTTGTCCAAGAAATCCATAATCCCCGTTGTTCTCTCTCACAAAACCGGTGAGGTTGCCTTCGTCCATTGCTCACTGCCGCGACGTGGGCAGTTGCCTCCTCCCGCCCCCCTCCTCTAGGTTGAGCTACGTCCTGACATCCCTCAGGTACAACTCCCTTTACAGCCGGCTTGCACCACTGCTCCAGCTGCCCACATCACTCCATGTGGATATTTCTCTACTTCTTTGCCCCGCACATACCTCTACTGGCTTCTACGTACTGTATTTGTGATGAGTTTATGTCTCATCAACTAGTCCCAGTAATCTTATTCTAATCATGCTTCTTCAATTTCTTTGCCACAGGGATGCTCATCTCGATTTTGGTGAAACTGCACAAAATGATCCGATGGTCAAAGGGTTGCAAACTTCATTTCTTCGGAAGCTCCAACGTTGCCAGCAAATTAAATCCTAGTTAGGGTTTACGGTTCAAGGGCTAGGGACTACATGGATCATTTTTTTCTTTAGCTGTCTCTGTTCCAAAATAAGTGTCAACTTTACTAGTAGTACAACTTTGTACTAAAGTTTGCATAAAGTTGAGGCACTTATTTTGGAACGGAGGGAGTACATATTGGCCATGATCTGTCAATCATTGAGATGCAATAGCATGTATGTTAGTCTCCTTTCTTTTTGATGAAATGTTGCAACGGGCAACCTTGGACACAAGATACATGAAACAGAAGCTGGAAGCTTCATAGCATTGTACAAATTTATCTCGCTGATAAATTACAGTACGTACTATACTAGTACTATGTAAAGAGTTAGGTGTTGCATGGTGTCCAGAAAATATGGTGATAGTGTGAGGTGGGCCATGTAATCACTGAGCCTGCATGTTTTCACTGCTCTCGCACTCCTCCGCTGAGAATGGAGAAAATTGTAATCTTGTAGTACCTCCTTTCGCCGAAAGCGTGGGACATCCAGCTGTTCTACCACCTCAGTAATAATGACCAATGAGCCGTCAAATCACATAGACCCAGCTGTAAGTTGGACGGACGAAGCAACCATCACTCTTGAATCTGCTTCTCCCTTCAACGCAGGAGCCAGTGAAAGGCCGCGTCCGCTCTGCCCGGGCATGAATGCAGCACCGATTCTTTGGAGCGGCGCTGACCGTTTCGGGCGGGAAGCGCGCGTGGGCGATGGAGGGGCTTTGGGTGGGCCAGGCTGGTCAGGAGCGGGCCTGGCAGCTGTCCCGCCTGTCCCGACTGGATTCCCGGAAATGAGAGGATGCACCGACTCTCGCGGCTAAATCATACACTACACACCATCTCTCTGTAGGAGTAGGTCGATGTGTCGCTCTCTCTAACACACACATGCTGTTAAACACACACACACACACACGTCGAGGTAAAATGAGTCTATATCTCAATTAATGAAGACTTGCATGTTACCATCCATATGTTACTACCTACTATGAAAGTAGTAACATAGACTAGTAACATATGCATGTTACTAGTCCAAGTTACTCACCACTATGACCAGCCTAGCAATGTAACCAAACGCTCCTTACTCTGCCTTGTTATCTCCCTCGGAAACCCAATGCATGGAGCGCAACTACGCGTTGATGCATGCGAGTTAATACATGGCCCTGCATGGTAGCTAAAACGGCATCTCTTAGTTGTTGTGATCAATTGTTGCGTTTAGAGACAGAAATCAGGGCTGTGATTGGAGGATGGACCGGTCAAGTTTCTCCTTCTCCTCCAATCTGCTTGCACCTCGTTTCAAAAAAAAATCTGCTTGCACCTTGGTCCCGTTGCACCTTCTAACGTGACCTATTAAACCTAGACGGAGGGAGTAGTACGAGATACGGTGGCACACTGACTTAGGTCGAATACAAGTGCCCAAAATTGTGTGCATGTTATAATACGGATTCACTTAAAATAGTACGTGAGCGAACAGATGGATCAATTGGACAGTGTTCACGAGCAGTAGCGAGATGTGTGAGGTAAGATACACCGCTGACGCTTTTAATTTTTCTTATTAATTTGTTTGTTTCACCCTGTGACTGGTGGGACCCAACGTACTACGTGGAGAAAAGTAAGGTGACTAAGTCTGCATTATTTCTGTACTACCAACACTACTTTAAATCCCAAAATACCTTACCACCAAAGCCACATGACATGTTATGATTTAAATCCCAATGACTCCCATGCAAAAAAAAAACACGGCATGCTTGTCACACGAATACATGAATGTATTAAAGGTTATTTTCCTCTCGTTAAACATAATGTGGGGGTGGTGTAGCTGGTTAGCCTGTTCGCTCATCAAACTTGAGGTCTCGGGTTCGATAACTACACTTGAGCATAATTTTGTTTTTGTTCGACTTCTTTCTTCCACCCAATGACAGGTAGGCCCCGCTGACAGAGAGAGAAAGTGATCTGGGGCAGTGCCAGGAGGATTCTTTGATTGGTCAAAATGGATGGATACGGAGCTATACGATCTCGTAGTGACCGTATAATCACCTCATCACGTATACGCTGCAGCCTCGGCGCTTGTTTTCTAGGGTTTGCACTCTTCACACTCTCTCTCCACTATATATATACACGCTGGAGCCTCAACGCTTGTAGTTGCTCTCTTCACACTCTCTCACCCTCTCCAGATCTAAACAAGACTTCGTTGGCCTCTCTCTCTCCCCTCACTGCTGGTCAAAGAGCCGGCAGGATCCGTCCGCCGGGACGGGAAGGAGGCTTAACGCTGTCGCCGTCGACGAGGGAGGGAATCCACTACCAGCGCAGCTGTTCTCTTTCACCCATCGGCGGCGCGGGAGGGCCTCCGACCCCTTCTTCCTTGCCGTCGTACATAGTGTGGGTCGAACGGCCTCCGGTCGCCCACCGAACCACACCCCAAGAACCTTAAGGTATAATTTACTTATTCCACATGCATTGCTCTAGCTGCATGTGGGCTTTTTCTGCTTCTGCACTCGAATCTAGGTGTTGGATCAAACAGGAAAGTAGTGGGGAAAGTTGTATAGCATGAATCTAGGACATGGTTCAAAGAGGAAAGGAAGGGGGAAAGTACTAGTATAGACTGGCTATCCAGCACCTACGTTGGTCGAAAAGGGGAAACAATGACAAACGCAGTACGCACATCTGTAACGAACTGATCTTTTGTTTTGGGGGACAAGGCTGTAGAGTTTGAGCGGGACTAGATTTGCTACGCTCACATAGGGAAAGGTGTCTAAAGATAACAAAACTAGGACCAACACAAATATGCTCCTTGATTGTTTTTGTTCTTTGTTGCAATAGACTGTGCATCACCCCTTCATACATCGGTAGATGCACATGGTGCTGGTGCGTCCACTGTCCCGTGCAACTCTTTAGCTGTTGTTAATCTAAGGCCATGTTTGGTTAAAAACTCCCTAGTCCCTACCTGCTTGGTTCCAGGGGCTAAACATGGACTAGAGGTTATTAAATGACATGCTAAAAGACCATGTTACCCCTAGTAATGAACTAATAGAGACAAGCTGCGATGCGGGGCAGGGGCAACTGTTGGAAAAAGTCCCAAAAAGACTCTCCCTCGGGGTCTTCTTTCTTTAGTCCCTAAAAGTCCCTCCTGTTTGGTTTAGATGGGACTGACACGGACTTTTTTTAGTCCCTACACCAAAATGTCCCTGTAACCAAACACCCTCTAATAATGCTGCTGGAAAATTGATGCAATGCCACAGTTAAAAGCAAATTACATGTTTAACGAATTTTATTGTTAATATAATCTCTCTGTTAATATTAATCAATGCCACCGTTTGAGAAATGCTACTGTCTTGCTTTCTTTCCCATTTAGATAAGTTAGATGCTTCTTTTTGTTGGCTTCTGTGTCATCCACCGTTATTGACCACTAGTTGTTTCCTTTGCACCTCTGTGTAAACAGGGTTATCTACTTCACCTCGTTGCTATTGTGACCTTTTGTTGCACTGCACAAAACACTTTTGTTTTAAGAGTGTTTTGTGCAGTTCAACCAAAATGTCACACCGACAACGTTGCTTGATTGCTTGATCTTAGTGGAACTGCACAAGAGGAGATCTTACTTCCTATCCTGTTGGCAAATTTGGTTCAGATCTTCTTCTTGTGAGTTGTTTGAATTCCGCGTCATGAGAGGTCAGTACTAGCCTTCTTTCACATGATTGTGCAGTGTGCTTTCATATGTTGTGCTACTTGTACGCTAATGTTGCTTGATTTTAGGGAACTGCACAAATGGAGACAAGACTTCCAATCTGTATGTGCACCGTAATATCCCATTGAGGTAAGATAAGGATATTTCACAACTGTTGGCCTGTATTTTGCCACTTTCATCTGAAAATTAACGTCGTTGTTTAGTGCTATACTTGTGCTCCCTAATTGACATGCCAAATCTTACATTGAAGGCGAAGCTTGTCTGTTATTGAACCAAGTGATGAAGGGGAAGAACAAGCGGAAGAAAAACAAAAATCAACTCCCGGTGCTGTAATGAAGCACTGGAACTGTGATGACACAAGTAATGATATAGTTTTGCATCTTAATTTATTGCTATGGCTGGAACGAGCAATTGTTTTGCCACTGATTTGATGCCACTCTTAATGTAATATGTAATTATCTCTACTTGTGCAAACAGGGATCTTCTTTGAAGATACCATATATTTTAGTGGAACTGCACAAGAAGATGTTGGAAACATTAAACTAATCGAGGAGTATATAGTAAGCATGGCAACCACAGTAGATAACAACAGATGGTTCCGGAGAAGTGCTTGATCTGTATGCTCTACACAATAAGCCTCCTGACAAAGGTTGGTACTCGCCCACGGATTTCATCCATATGATTGAGCTTTCTCATCTCTATTGGTGTTGTGCTACTGTTTAGATACTGTCATGAGAAAGTGGTATTGTCCTTGAGAAGTGCTTCATCTGTGTTGTTTTAAATATTTCCTTTCCTTTTTTTCGAGCAAACAGGGATGCTAGCATTTAGTTGTCCTCTTGTCTTTGCACAACAGGATCATCCTCCTCTGAAGAAGAATATGGAGTACGTGAAGTGCCTAGTTCCGATTATGCCAGGATAAAGAAGCCAAGCCTCTCTTCTTAAGAAGGGAGCAGTTGAAGGATGGTTACATTATTGCCCACAAGAACAAACTAACTTCAGCTCAGAAGGACTCACGGATCTCCATCTTTGTTGCTGTGATGGCCAGTACAATGTTGTTTTACGATTCCTTCCGGTGAGTTCCATTTTTTTAAATGTGTGCTCTGCATGGATCATGTAGGTTGACTGTTTAAACTGTCAATTCATAGTACAGTTTGCTTTATACTAATCACTTTTTTGTATTTATGCAAACAGGGGTGCTCAGCTTGATTTCAATGGGAACTGCACAAAATGTTCACGAATACATCGAATATTCTCGAATCATTCATTTCCACCACAAGAAAGGAGGTGCGATATGTTCAAGGCGTTGCAACATATAAAGGCGAAATCATACAAGCTACGCACGAATTTGGTTGATTTTGGTGGAACTGCACAAAAAGAACAGCTGGTTTATTTAGCACGAGGTGCCATGTCAATGTCCGAACTGATGGCAAACCCTGCCCATTCCACAATCGTAGGCATTTGATATTTTGGAATGGGAAAACCTTGTCAAAGTTTGCTCATTGATGTACGCAAAACAACACGCATTTGACATTTTGGAATGGGACAACCTTGTCAAATTTTGCTCATTGATGTTAGCAAGAAGACATGCGTTTGATATTTTCGAATGGGACGCCCTTTGCTGTTAGCAGCATCTATCGATTTTTCTTTATTCTTTAGTTGTGAAGTAAATATTGGCTCTGACATGTGAATCGCTGAGATGCATAATCATCGATTGTTTTGAATGTTCTCTATGAATTGCCAGGCCTGTGTGTTGATTGCAATGTACAGGAACGCTAAATTTTGTACTCCCTCTGTTCCTTTTTACTTCACATATTAGATTTCTTTCAAGTCAGTTGATTTTACATTGTGAATGTTGATACTTTTTTCTATAAGATTGGTCAAAGTAGAGATACTTTGACTTCAGACAAAACTTATATGTAGACTAAAAAGGACCGGAGGGAGTACATGTGAAACTGCTGCAAACGAGGTGATCACCCTGGGAATAATGCTAGTACGTATTGTTTTGCATGTTCATCCAATGCCAGTGATACAAGAATTCAAACAAATCGAAATAAATTCATTCATACACTGCCGGATTTCATATAAACATGCCAGATTTCATTACATTTCATACATTCTTCAACTAAAAGGGGTGCGCTTGAGGTATAATTAATTAACCGTAGCACCCGTGTCTGGCTGAGCCGAACAGAAGCTTCTTCTCCAGTGGACTGAGCTTCAGTGACATAATAGCAGGTGCAGTTGCATCACTTACATGTGGGCCAGATGCCTCTTGGGCCCACATGCCAGTGACCCAACTGCACCTGCAGTTAAGTAACTGAAGCAGCGTCCTTCTCCAACATAGCTCTTCGACTCCACATTGACGCCAAGAAGCTAATCGGCCGTCAATGGACAACCCGCCTAGCTTGGCTTCAACCGGAGGGTAGTAGCGGTGGCCTTACTTGGACCCAAGCGGCGGCAACCTACCGTGTTCTACTCTTCCTCGTTTTCTGTGTGGCACGGCCTCGTTGGTAGCCGGGCAGGGCCTCGACGGAGCCGGCGATGTCCTCTGTCTCATTGCCGGCGGGGCGGCGCCTCGGCGGAGCGGGGGAAATCCTCCCCCTCGTTGCCGGCAGGGTGGGGCTTCAGCTGAGCCGACGATGTCCTCTGCCTCGTTGTTGGTGGGGCGGGGCCTCGGCGGAGCCGGCAGTGTCCTCTGCCTCGTTGTTGGCGCCACGAGGCCTCGGCGGAGCCGGCGGTGTCCTCTGCCTCATTGTTGGCGCCGCGGGGCCTCGGCGGAGCAGGGCCTCGTCGACGCTAGCGGAGCGGCGACTCGTCGGAGCCGGCATTGTCCTCCGCCTCGTCCTCGGTCTCGCCAAACAGCGCCTCGCCTGCTTCATCGCCCTTTTTGTAGGCGGCCGCAGCCTCCGCCACCCGCATGCGGTACCGCCAGCGCTCGAGGCGGCCCTCGCGGGCGGAGCGGTACGAGTCGAGCAGCACCTCCTGCTTCGCCCGCTCCACGGCGATCTGCTCCTCCGCCTGCAGGTGCTCCTGGAGGAGATGGTGGTTGTAGGCGGCGCTGGCCTGCGCCTCCCGGAACTGCTCCTGATGCTTCCGCCTCACCGTGTCCATGTATTGGGCACGGGCCTCGCCGATGGCCATGGTGCAATGCACCGGCGATGATGGCGCGCAGGAGGGGGTTGGTGCCGGATCGTCGACTACCATGTTCTCCATTGGGACGTCGTCGTCCTCCGGCTGCCTGCTGGCCAGCCAGTCGGCAGCAATGGCTGCCATCTCCTTGTGGTTCATCGTCCGCCCGTCCCGAAGAGCGCTGGAGCGCGAGGAAGCCATGGTGGGAGTAGTGGTGTGGACAAGAGAAAGGGAACGGAGACGGGTGACTGCGGCTATGGCCGGTGCAGCAGTTTATATAGCAATGGTGGGCGGCGGAGGGACGGACATGTGGCGCTGGAGTAGCCGCCTCGGCAACCGCGTATCATTAATGTGGGCGACAGACGGACGGACGGACGTCACTTGTGTCGTTTGAAGGCGGAGCAATCGCCTGCACCGGGAAGCAGGGCGGGCGGTGCTGACCTTTTGGGCAGAAAGCGCGCGCGGGCGAGGGAGGCGGTCTGGGTGGGCCAGGGCAGTCAGACTCATGCTTGGCAGCGGGTCAGTCCAGCAGCCGGGACATGCTGGCTCGCCAGCGAGCTCGCCGAGCTGAGCGACGACAATCAGACGATGGACGTAGCTTCCGACCAGGAGCCGGCGCCATTGTCCAAGTCGGCTCATGCCGTGTTCACCATAGAGCAGGTGCGGCCCACTTCGACGCCCTAATGGCGGAAGAGCTACCAGCGCAGGAGGACCTGTGCTGCAACCTCCGTCTCCTCAACGAGCACCGGTGAACTAGCGAACGACAATGCCGTCGCGGACATGTGGCCCTATGATCCTGGCTTCCCGAATGAGCAGCGGGCGCTGTATCAGACCATCCGTAGGGCCCGCGAGGCCCTCTCCTTTGTCCTTCGAGTTGTTGCGCTCGCTGTGGCGCCGCCGTCTCGCGTTCTCAGCATGAGGAATGAGGAGATGAATTTACATGGAGAGGATGACAGTGGGGACCCACCAGGGCCATAGCCACACGTACGCAAGTGCCTCCTTATTATATACAACTGTAATATTTTTTGCTTCCTCCTGGTTTCCTGACATCACGTTCCGACACCATTGTCAACCTATGTAGTCAATAAACGAGAGAATTGCACAAGGAGCGGCCGACAGCTGGGACCAAGCAGCTCGAGCAGTATTTGTCTTTTTGAGGTGTGAGCACTGCAGAGTTTTTCTTGAGTGATGTTTTCGTTGTTGTTCAGAGGAGAGCAGGGTATTAACTGGGCGGTCAATGGCCCATCTAGCCCAGGCCAGATATCCAGCCCAGATATTAATTTTTTTCAAGCTGAAAATGGCTAGCCCAGCTATACTTTTTTTTGAGGAATACCCAGGCAAGGTCAACTTGTTATTCTCCGCCCCTCTAGGCTGCAAATCTTTCCTAGGAGGGATGCATTAGGCTTAACAAGAAAATGGGCTTTAAGAAATAATAAATGGGATCTAATTGTAAAAACTGGGCAGTAACTATAAAAAAAATGCACCAAACACGTAATTAATTTATAAAATATTATTTCTAGATTTTGACAATTTTAATTTCATTAATTGTTGCGCGCGCAATGTTTCGTTGGATTTTTACGTAATACAAATTTATATTGAAATTGTATTTAATCTGACTAGAAATTTTGGGATAAAAATATTTCCGATCCCATACAAAATGTGGGAAATTTTATTGAATTCTGTTTTGAACGGTTGGTTGAAATTATTAATCGCTGTCCTAGCTAGAAAATGGGTTGTACTTTTAACAAACTATAAATGGGCTGTAATAAATTCCATTAGAATTCAAAAATAGGTTGTACATTCTTACAAATCGCAAATGGGCTATAAGTTCTCTACCACAAACTTGTGGGCCTACTAAGTTGACGCGTATGCAAGGCTTTGTCAACTTATAGTCAACACACGGTTCTAGCAGCACTGTCCGTTGGATGTCCATCCAACGGATGTCGTGCTTCTTCTTCAATCTCGGATATTGTGGCTTCAGCCGCCCAAAAAATGATTCCTCCCCCTGACATCTGGGGCGCACCGTTTTGGAGGCTGACCAGTGGGCCTACTAAGCTGACGCGTACCAAGGGCTTTGTCAACTTAGTCAATATAAACGATTCTAGCTGCAGTGACCGTACGATGTCCATCCAATGGCAGTTGTGATTCTTCAACCTCTGGTGTTCTTTCTCCGGCCACCCAAAGCAGCTCCGGTCGTGCCGCCTGCTCCTGCCTCCCATGGCCGGCTGTGCTGCCGTGGAGGCCACACCTCCCCCTACCATTCCCACCGCTGGCCAGGCCCTGTGGCGACGGCATCCTCACACCGCAGCCGAACCAGTGAACCCTCGTACTCCTCTCCGCATGGGCATCCACTGCCGCGTCTTCCCCGGCTCCGCGTCCTCCCTTTCCTAGGCCTCGCCATCGTCCACCGCCTTGGTGCTCTCGGCGCGGCGTGGTCAATGTGGTCAACGACCAACTTCCATCGGAAGAGTACTGTACGTGGAGAGGCTGACAGATGGGTCCATGGCCGCTGCAAGGAAGTGCCTCCTTGTTACGCGCAAAATAATTATTCCTCCACCTAACTGTAGGGACCCACCGGACAGGCCACCGTATTTCGCAAAAAAAACGTTTCCCCCTGACTTCTGGGACCCACCAGCTACATCTTCGCACGCAAGGAAGTGTGTCCATATTACGGGGAAAAAAATGATTCGCCCCCTGACTACTGGGACCCACCAGCTACATCTTCGCATGCAAGGAAGTGCGTCCATATTACGGGCAAAAAAACGATTCGCCCCCTGACTGCTGGGACCCACCAGCTACATCTTCGCACGCAAGGAAGTGCCTGACAGTCGGGACCCACCCGGTCGAAGCGTATGTAGCATTGTCATTCTGGTCACGAACGTGTATGTACATACTGGTCGATCGGTCTGTCTGCAGGGTGCAGCGATGAACCGTGGCCGTGTAAGGAAGGGCACGTGTGGTAGTAGAGGCACACACGTGTGGTAGTAGAGGCGCGCATGTAGCATGTACACGTACGTACAGCAGCCAGGGTGCAATAAAGTAAATACGGCCACATACGTACATACGGGCGGGCTCTCGAACGCCTACTCGCGCATAAGTACGGCCAGGGCTCGTGTACATGGCTGTGGCTGGGTCAGAACGTAAAAACTGCGTCGTCGTCATGTTCATGGGGAGGTAACGGAATGCGTCGTGTTCATCAGGAGGCAACAGAACGCTTGCTGTTCATCGGGAGCCAACCGGCTTGGACGGAATAGGCGATGGAAATGAGGCCTGGCGTACCGCAGGACGGAGGAAACGGCCTTGTGTTCGACCGGCCACGGTGGAAACGGGATCTTGTTCATTGGGAGGGGTCTGGCGTACCGCAAAACGGAGGAAACAGACTTCTCTTGGACCTCCTACGGTCGAAACGGGGTCCTATTGATCGGGAGGGGTGTGGCGTACCGCAAAATGGAGGAAACGGACTTGTGTTGGAGCGCTACGGTCGAAACGGGGGTCCTGTTCATAGGGAGGGGTGTGGCGTACCGCAAAACGGGACTCCACAGGATACTGTTCATCTCCACCGTCGACCTCCTCCAGCCTCCACGGGCTACTGTTCATCCACCGTCGACCTCCTCCAGCCTCCACCTGTGACTGTTCATCCACGGGCTCCTGTTCATCCACGGGCTCCTGTTCATCCAGCCTCCACTACGCGCTCCTCCACCGGCTACTATTCTACCAGCCCTCTCCACAGGGGTCCTGTTCAACCACCCCTCCACGGGCTACTGTTCATCCAGCCCTCCACCGGCTACTATTCAACAAGCCCTCCACCGGCTACTGTTCAACCAGCCCTCCACGGGGTCCTGTTCATCCACCGGCTCGATCGATCGGTGTATTGTTCATCCAGCGGCAATGGCCTCTACTACCACGGGTTCCTATTCATCCAACCCCCACCGGGAACTATTCATCCAAACCCCCCAACAATGCTCACTGTTCATCCAGAGGCAGCATCGATCGGCTTCAGTTAGCAGCAGTAGCAAAGGAATCGCTCGATCGGGTTCAGTTAACAGAAACGGATCGATCGATCGCTCGGGTTCAGTAACGCGTAGCCTGCAGTGCAATCGCTCGTGTTCAGTTAGAGCCCAACGCCTCGCTCGGTTTCAGTTAGAGCCCAACGCCTCGCACACACGCGCGTACGTACGAGAGAAACGCGCATTGCTCGGCCCCGACCAGCCACCGTAACCGGGAACTCCCTGATATTTTCCTCGCCCTCGCTTGTACCACGGTTTTTTCCGTCATGGACGGCCCAAAGAATGTCATGCAGCTGCGTCTCCGGCCCGCCCAGGACGAAAAGCCCACTTTCTGTCATGATTTTTTGTCATAGAAGTAGGACCCCACCACATCTATGATGATACCGGGTTTTGTCACAATTATCGTCATAGAAGTGTCATAAGTATGACACAAAAAAAATTCGTTCGGCCCAAAATTTCACGGATGTGTCTTCTTTTTGTAGTGCGAGTACTTTGGATGAGTACTCATGGTTGCTCTGCTTCCCCTTCCCCCCTTCTTTCTTCTTTCTGGTTGTTGCAACCAGATGGTGGATCCCAGGAGCCAGATGCCACCCCAGTCGACTACTACTACCACCCCGAGGGTGCCTACTACTACGTGGAGCCCACTGACGACCAGGAGTAGTTAGGAGGTCCCAGGCAGGAGGCCTTGCCTCTTCGATAGTTGATGTTTGTGCTAGCCTTCTTAAGGCAAAACTTGTTTAACTTATGTCTGTACTAAGATATTGTTACTTCCGCGGACTCGCTTATGTATCGAGCTATGTACTCAAGCCCTCGAGGCCCCTGGCTTGTAATATGGAGCTTGTAAGACTTTTATTTGTGTTTAGAGTTGTGTTGTGATATCTTCCCGTGAGTCCATGATCTTGATCGTACACGTTTGCATGTATGATTAGTGTACGGTCGAATTAGGGGCGTCACAAGTTGGTATCAGAACCGACTGCCTGTAGGAACCCCCTTTCCAACTCCTTGGCCGAAGTTGAGTCTAGTCTTTGAAAAACTGATTTACTAACATGGCTGTGTGGCTTACGGGCCCACGTCGCCAATGGGTGATATTAGGATCTTTTACTCCTCGTCTGTACTCTGGGGCTCTGATCTCTCTTCTATTCGGGTTGAATGATTTTTGCTAACGAAACATTAGGATCTCGTGATCACATCCACCCGGAGGTTTGTATTAAGCCTTTCTTGAATTAAGGGCCAATTTTGCTTCACATTGTTTACTGAAGCAAGATCCTTTTATCGAGGGCACCCTGCGTTGTCACTTGCAAATCCCTCGCTCCATAGGTTTTCCCCGACGTTGATGTAGCCTTTGCTATGTCCCGTTGTTGAATCCCTCCATCGCGTGCATGCGTGCCGCCTAGTATGTTTAGGATATTTCTCTTATCCGAACTCATACGAACAGCGTGTAATTGGCTCTGTATATGTAGCTGTATGTCTTCAATGACTACTGCTTTGTACATAATACACCTTTGCTCATTGTTCTGATTACATCATGAATGACTCCATACACTTGCTCCAACCCTTTGCTAAACTACCCCATGTTGCATTTAAGCAGGATGGTTAGACCCGCTGGTCGTGACCGCCCGAATACATGGCCGGAATGATACAACAGATTGATGTTGAATCGCCAGTTCATGGTAGGAGTCATGGCTCAGTTTTCGTGTCCCAATATGAATCAGCAACCAGCCCCAGTAACCCTGCAAGACTTTGCGAGTCTCAACCCTGTCATCTACTGCAGCCCAACTCAGCCCCTTGATGCTGATGACCGGCTCCACGACATCACTTTCGAGTTGAACTCTGCTGATGTAGCCCCTGCCAACTATGTCACATTCGCGGCTTATTACCTGAAAGGTCCCGCTGCTTAATGTTGGGACAGCCACAAGCATTCCTTACATGTTGAAACCACCATCACTTGGCCGGAATTCCAAGCTACATTCCGCAGACCAATGTCGAACCACCATGGTTAGTCACAACGTCCCCGTTGGAATTGAAGGGTTGGAATTCCATGTTTCCCCATTGTTTTGAAGTCATCCAATACCGACCTCATTCTGGAAATGGAATGGTCGAAGACACATACCGCTTCTACCATTTGCGCCGCTAAGACCATCCATCTAATACATCCTTAAAGTGAGATAGTAAGCTACCATGCTCATCTTGTTTGAAATGCCGAAGCACGGATTTATTCCTTGAACGCGTGAAACGCTTCCCCTTTTGTGAGAATTGAAAATGCTCCAGTCATTTGTGAATTCCAGGAAACCTTTCCAGAAGAACTACCCAGTCCATGAGCTTGGACTTGCTGCAATTAAACATGCACCGAAGTTGTGGCGACATTTCCTTTTTGGTACTTGTTGCGAGATTTTACCGATCATTAAAGTCTGAAGTATCTGTTTACTTGGCTAGATCTGGATCTCCGTCAACAATGATGTATGGGAACAATTACAAACTATGACTACAGTATTTCTTATACCCTTGGCGAGGCTATTATCATGGCCGATGCCCAGAGTTGCAAGTCTTATTGCAACAACTACTTGGCTTCTAAAGCTCAACCCCTGCAAGATCTCACCTTCAGAGAGCATCCGGTCCACGTTCTTGATCGAGCTGAACATCGTACCCGCCTAAGGGCCATCAAATTTCTAAAAGGGTCAGTGGTCAAATCCTTCTAAAGATGAAGCCACTTGGGAACTCGAGGATCGTCTTCGAGATGAATACCCCGTTTTGTCTCCTTCTACCTCCTAAAATCTCGGGACGAGATTTCTTGTAGTGGAGGAGAATTGTGACGCCCGGATAATTAAGCTACAGTAATCCTCTGTTAATGATGCCAGTTCATTGGCATCACTGTTGTAAACTCACGTTGGTTCGAAACTGGTTCAAATTCAAATTTAAAATAAAGTCAAAATTTCAAGTTTTCCAATGTTGAAACTAAAAAGTACAAGCGGTGAAAAATAATTCATAAGTAATATTGGAGGTGAGCCAACATTTTTATAAAGTGGTTAAATGCCTTAACCTAACAAAAACAGTGACCAATACATCATTTAAATCCTTTCCTAATTATGAAAATCCCAAACTAATTCCAAACACTCCCTAAACATTTTGCGGCAGTGAGGTATATGGCATACTGCTTTTTTGAGACCAGCCACACATTATACCAAGATGGGTTATTGCTAAAAAGAAAATATAAAAACATGAAAACAAAAACAAAACAAAACAAAGAAATAAGGGAAATGGAAACCCCCTACCTCCCCCTGGGCCTCGACCCACTCCCACCCATCCAGCCCAATTCCCCCCCGCACCGGTTGCCCCTCTCCCTGCTTCCTGTTCCTCGGTCTCAGACCGCAACAGGGACGTGCTCCCACCCGACCACCTCGCTGGCCATGCCGACGAGGGGATAAGGACACCGGCGCAGCGCCCCCTCAGGTTCCCCTCCCCATCTCATCCACTCCCCCATTTCCCCACACTCTCCTCTCCCCCTGTCCCAGATCCATCCCGGCTGCGCCCCGTCATCGTTGTGCATCTCACTTCGCCGCGGCGATGTCGACCGCCGCCCCCGTACCTCTCCGACGCGTCCAAGTACTCTGCCGGCCTCGACCTCACCCTCGACCTACACCAGCTGGAGCCGGGGAGGCCCCACGTCGTCTGCATCGAGCTCGCCTCCCCACCGGGCGTTGTTGTCTGCCGCGGTCGATCCGGCCACTTTGTTGCTACTAAGCTCCCGCCAGCCACCGTGTGCCTCAACGTGAGGCCCTCCATTGCTCCCCTCCTTCCCCCTCTCGATTTCATCGCCATAGCGGTCGATCCCAAGCTCGTGGCCGCCACGGCCGAAGCTCGTTCGATCTGCCGTTCGCTGCCGCTTCCGCGTACGCGTCCCCGCTGCTTGATTCGCTCCTGCTCGTTGATGCTGCCGCTCCCAGCCGCTTCCTACTACTACTGCCGCTGGTTGTTGCCATTTTGCTGCTGCACTACCCTGTGCCACTCGCCACCGCCCGGCGCCCGCAACTGCTGCCGGCCGCGCCATGCCTTCACCGCCCGCGACCGTTCAAGCCGCCTCGCTCGCCCCACTGCCAAGCCCCCTGCCTCGCGCGTACCCCACCGTTGGTCGCCGCTGCTGCCACCCCGCACCACCTCCGCAGACGCCCGCCTCCTCCTAGCGCTCGTGCCCAGCCCGAACACGCCCCGTGCAACCGCCCGTGATGCCTGCACACGCCGTTGACAGCCATGGCCGGAGCCCCGCTCCCCTGCGCGCGCCCACACCCCCGCGCCCTCGCTCGCCCGAGCCGGCGCCCAACCGCCTAGCGCGGCCGCGCCCGCCTCCGCCGGGGCCGAGCAGGCCCCCCTGCTGCTTGCCGCGCCCCTTGGCTGGCCATGGACGCTCGTGCCTGGGCTGGGCCCCTGGCCACTGGGGCAGGCCCTTTAAAGAAAAATAAAATAATTAAATAAAAGAATTAATTAGTGAAATAGTTAATTAGTTGATTAGTTAATCTAGTTAATTAACCTAATCACACTGACTTGTGGACCCCCCCATCTAAATTATCTTAACTAGCTAATTAAAACTCCTGTTAATAAAACACCCTATGACACATGGGCCCCACTGCCCACTTTGACCAGTCAACTGGGACTGCTGACTACTGACTAAGCAGTCAACAGGTCCCGCCTGTCCTACACATACACACACTGCTGGGTACACTTCTGTGTACCCATAGCAGTTTCTGTTTATTAATATTTTGAATTAAATTAAATTCAGGAAAATAGGAAATCTTTTAAAACTTTAAAAATTGATAGAAAATAATCCGTAACTCGGATGAAAAAGTTTTATGCATGAAAGTTGCTCAGAACGATGAGATGAATCGGAATACGCTCTCCGTTCATCGGTCACATGCCCCTAGCATAGCGAACATCAAACTTTTCCCTTCTGGTTCGTCTGTCTGAAAATGCCTAACTCTGGGAAAACTTTCCGGATGTTATCACCCTTCGCCGGTATCGTGTAGCACCGCGTTAGAACACGTCTAGCTCTGCCTGTTGTCCTGTTATGCTCTTGCTTGCTATGTATTTACTGTTTCTCCCCCTCTTCTCTTCGGTAGACTCCGTGACGGCTGCCGATGCCACTGTGATCGACTACGTCGACGACGCCCCCTCCTTCTCACCTGAGCAACTAGGCAAGCCCCCCTTTTGATCATCCCGATATCGCTCGTTCCATTCTCTCATGCCTGCATTAGATTTTGCTACTGTATTTGATTGCTCCTATTCTGATGCATAGCCTGCTTTTGTACCTGCTACTGTTACCTACCTGTTTACCCTAAACTGCTTAGTATAGGTTGGTTAGTGATCCATCAGTGACCCCCACCTTGTCCTTGTTGCCCCTGCTTCATCATCGATGACTTGATCAACGTAATCAACGACCAGAGCCCGACACCTCACATCACATCACGCCCCTTTTTATTGCTCGACTCTGCAGAGTTACCATCGAGTGCCGAGGGTGGAACCTCATACATCACTCCTGATGAGATCTCTATAGTGTAGCTATTCGGTCGTGGTCATCTAGGGTGGTTCCTCCTTCACCATTCCTGATATAGCTATGTCGTGCAACACCTCAAGTGTGAACCTCGAGGGTGGTTCCTCTTACGTTCACCTTTATGATTACATCGAGTGGAATCCACCGGGGGTGATTCCTCGGGTTTTCCCCTTGATGTCTGGACACACGGTTACCTTGACTTTACTTGAGACCGTTGTGAAAGACGTGCGGGCCCGAAGAGCACCCGTGTGATGTGTCAGTGGCGGCTAGCTGTTTAGCGGTATCACCCGGGAGGGGGTGATAGCTCCGGTCTTGTCCCGACAGCCGTCACTTCTTTTGATAATGCACTAACCGGTTTGGGTATTTGTTCTGAATTGGCCTTTAGCCTTTATGCACTAACCACCACGCGAGAATAGATATGGGGCTTGACATCGCAGTATCAGCCAAGCTTTGTCAGATGTCCAGTTCAGCATTGCGGCACGGCTGGGTCGACACCATCCTATAGTGGTGGAGCCTGGACCCGCCCTGTGCGCAATGACCCGGAGTGCAACGGGTGATGGGCCCAGACCCCGGACTGCTTAGGATGTAGACTGGCGGGGACCTCTCTGTTGATCCTAGGTAGGGCTACGACGTGTTGATCTTTCGAGGCCGGGCATGACCTAGGAAAGTGTGTCCGGCTAGAGTGATCGAGCGTGTTGGCTAACGTGGTGCACCCCTGCAGGGAAGTTATATATTCGAATACCGTGTCCACGGTAATGGACGTTCAGACTTGTATCCTGATCTTATACAACTAGAAATGGATACTTGATATGTGATGGATATGTGGCCTCGGGATTGCTTCCTCGCAGGGAGTCGAGGAAGGATCTCTGGGCATTAATTCTACAACATGCTTGTTAATTATAAACTGCTATTGTTTACTCTTCTACATGCTGCAAGATGCTTGGAGCTGCTTGAAGATGCTAGTCTTCGATAGGCTAGGAGTACTTTGGATGAGTACTCACGGTTTAGATCCACAGATACAATCCCTTCCATTTGATACCAATGCATACTTAGTTTAGATCTGATGCTTGGGAGTACTTTGGATGAGTACTCACGGTTGCTTTGCTCCCCTTTCCCCCCTTCTTTCTTCTTTCTGGTTGTTGCAACCAGATGGTGGATCCCAGGAGCCAGATGCCACCCCAGTCGACTACTACTACCACCCCGAGGGTGCCTACTACTACGTGGAGCTCACTGACGACCAGGAGTAGTTAGGAGGTCCCAGGCAGGAGGCCTTGCTTCTTCAATCGTTGATGTTTGTGCTAGCCTTCTTAAGGCAAAACTTGTTTAACTTATGTCTTTACTCAGATATTGTTGCTTCCGCTGACTCGCTTACGTATTAAGCTATGTATTCAAGCCCTCGAGGCCCCTGGCTCGTAATATGGAGCTTGTAAGACTTTTATTTGTGTTTAGAGTTGCGTTGTGATATCTTCCCTGAGTCCCTGATCTTGATCATACACGTTTGCGTGTATGATTAGTGTACGGTCAAATTGGGGGCGTCACAGGTATGGTACACAACATGGCATACATTATAGAGCCAATGGCTGAGGCATATGGTATGACTTTCATCCTTTCTCTTTCTTCTACCATGGTCCGGCTCTGAGTCTTACTCAACTTCGAACCTTGCAACACAGTTAAGAACCCCTTCTTAGACTGGTCCATTTTGAACTTCTTCGAAATCTTAGATCACTCCCGTTTATGTAGTCAACATGATTAAATGTTGTTAATCATGGGAAGAGGTGAAGCACAAGTAAAAAACCTATCTAAGCAATTTAAATGAGGCCGGAAACAACACATAACAATTCCGGAACTTGCCCACATGCAATTTTCGAATTTGGTACTGTTCTGCCTAAAACACAATTTTATTGTTGTTAAACATGCAAAGTAAGTGCACCATGTTAACCTACATGTTTTTATAGAACATATACGTATAAAGTTCATTTAATTCGGAGCTAGGGTTAATTAGTTATGAAATAAACCATTTTAACATGTCATTTGTGCAAATTAAACATCAATTTTAAGCATTTTTAACATGGATGAAAGTTGAATATTGTGAAACTACATGAAATTCTATCCATTTAGTCTGACGAATGGTTAATTAGTTATTGTATGCATGAGGATGACATATTCAAGTTATATGCAAAGTTACAAAAATGTTGGCATAAATGATATGGAGCATTTGGTCGCCATGAGGGAAAGAAAGGGGTGCTCTGGTGCCGATAACGGAAAGGATGCCACGACGACATTTCGTTGCTTTGGTAACGCGTTGATATACTAGTGCAAACAAAGCGTTGGTGTGCGGAACATGCAAGAGTCACGGGGAGTGGTCCTGATTACTGGGTGTCCCACGTGTCAGTCGCATGGAAACAAGGAACATGCAAAGAGTCAATTCGGTCACAGTGCAAAACATAGGGTGCATCTCACACATCACACATGCATTCACCCACAGGCATTCATCTTGAATTTTTATAGCTTTGAAGCCTGCATTTCGGGGTGGATCGAGTTTTGAGGGGAGTTGTCGTTCTTGCTGCGGTAGTGGAAGTAGTGGCACACGACGTAGAGGAACTTGACGTATCCATATACTCTGTGGGGCATAGTTCTACTTGTCGTTTCATTCGATAGATGTTCATCGTCCATGTGGTCTTGCCGGTGGGGTGCTTGGTGAACCCAGTGGTGCATCTTGGTGATGCTTGGACAACGGAGACGGTCGTGTAGTTGAACTTGCTGGACATCCGAGTCTTGCGGGGTCCTTGCATTGATGGTGTCTTAGAGCTGCGATCTTGGCGTCAACAGTAACAAGAGGCAGAGGCGCATGAAGGAAGCATGAAGCAAGGCATCTGAGTGGTGGACAAGGTGACCAGAGTTGGAGGATTAGTTGGTTATGGTGGAGTCATGGAGGCAACACGCGATGGTGCTCGGGCAGTGGATCAAAGCGGCAGTGGGGCAGGTGGTGGTCCAGCGGGACGTGGATGTCACCGGGAACCAGAAGAGCAATGACAGCAGCAAGCAGGCCCACACGAGTGGCGGCAATGTTTTGCCAAGCTCGGGCAGTCTGCCATGGAGGCACGGGAGGAAGGGAAACAGAGGGAGGTGGCGACATATGGTGAGTGATAGAGGTGGGGGTCCCGATCTTTCGATGAGATGATAACTATCGATTTGGTGGAGCCGACTTTGACGATCTGACTACAAACGTGCATGGCGTTGCACCTTAGCAATCGCTAAACCAATCTCCCGAGGTTACTGACAATGCTGGAAGCACGATCAGCCTGACCATGAAGAACTATTCCTGCAGGAAATCAATGGACAAGCAAGAATATGATAAAGCAATCTGAATATTGCGAATATATATGAAGTATTGATAAAGGTGGCGATCGAGAAGCAGTCTTGGTCTGGTCGTTGGACACAAACGAAGTACACGAAGTTGCAATGGCTAACTTTTAACTAAACAAATCCTAAGGAAAAAGCTACTAGATGGATCTACTTACATAGGAGCAAGGAGTGGCGGCCAAGGAGGTGGGAGGACGTCCCAAGGCAGCCTAAAACTAACCCTAGGTCGTACAAGGCTCATGGGCCCAAGTGGAGGTGATGCAACACCTTTGGACTGGTCGTTTGACTCGGATTCTGCTGCAGCGTCAGATTGTTTCATCAATAACACAACGCTCCAGATGAATTTGAAGGTGAATCCAATTGGGTTGGAAAGAGCATGAAATCTACTTTCCAGTAAAAAGAATCACCCAATTTGGAGTCCGTATGAAAGAGTTCTTGGTGTTTTGATTCATGTATGTCTATGCAGTCCGAATCTGAATCCAGAACATGAGAGACTTGGACTCTATCTTCTCTTGGCCAAAAAGTGACGTGAGGGGACTTTTTGAACAACACCTAAACTTCTTTTTTTTCCTTATCTTCATATGTGGATTGTACAAATGTCCTATATACCTGCAATACATGGCACAAAAGTCTATGAAGTATTTTTTCCTGGATAACATAAATAAATTATTGCATACTTTGCATTAGAAATCACCTCACAAATATAGATATATGCAATATTTTTGGCCGTATCCAAGGTAGTCATGTCCTCATCATCCTCCCCTTCTTGAAAACAAAGCCGTCATAGGCGTTGCTTAATCTGAAATGTGGCTTACAAAAGAGACAAGGTGTACCTGTTGCATATGTATATGACATCCATTTTTACTTCCCTTGGTTTTTGAACATATGACACATGTATACATGAGTAACTTTCATAGTTCATAAAATCTAAAGCCAAAATATTATCACAAGAAGTAGACGGCATGAAAATATTGCAACTCAGTTTACACATATAAGTAAAGCTCTTATTCATTTCAAAAGATTGACAATGTTCATCATTGAACCATCCCAACATGGTGAATAATCCTTACTTGCATCAAATTTACATGCTACAACATGCTTAAATAAGCAAACATGCAATAAGTCATTGGACACAGAATTATCACCAAGATTAGAGGTCGTATCAAAATGATTAAACATTGGTTCTTTTGCATCAATATTTAGTTCAATGGGTGCACTCAAAATTGTTGGTATTTCAGTTGTTTGAACACAGGACGCATTCATGACAGTAACACGATTCTCTAAAATAGGTGGTGTGCTCAAATCAACAGGTAACTCAACACATGATGCACTCAAGTTAACTAGGCATGCATCATTCTCAATATGAGGTACCTTTATTGTTACCTTGTCGCAAAGAAGTACCTGATGTAGGTACGGACGATGAGAATGTACCATACTCTTGAGATGATGTTGCACTCTCAATCTGAGGTGTGGCTGCTCTATTAGGTGCAACGGTGTAGGAACCAACCGATGGTGGTGAGCATGAACTGGAATAGTAGTTGTTGTAGTCACCCAATGCATCCTCCTGTATCTGTCTCTCAAAGGTACAAGCGCGAACATACATACCAGTAATGCAACGAGGATAATACTGAAATCTTGCTTGAATATCATGGTTCAAACCACCAAAAAATCTATTCATTGTATCATCCTCAAATTCTTCTATGTCACAATGATGCATATAAGATTTGAACTCTTGGTAGTAAGCATGAACAGTGTTACTGCCTTGTTTTAACTGTTCCAATTTGCCAAGCAATTCACGACGATAGTAAGATGGAAAAAATTGTTGTCTCATTACAGCTTTCAAATATTTCCAAGTTGTGGGTTGCTTATCAATGTTTTTCTTACAATGTACACTCCACCAAACAGAAGCAAAACCAGTAAATGCTCGAGTGGCAGCTCGTACTCTCTCAAGTTCAAAAAAATCATGGTGACTAAAACCTTGTTCTACTTCAAGCTCCCAAGCTAGATAAATAGCAGGATTAAATCTACCCTCAAATGATGGTAAAGAGATAACCTGACCATGTGCTTGTGTGTGTTGCCCCACCTCTTGTGATGGTGAAGACGTATCCGTCGTCCAAGAACCTCTATCTCCGGAACCTGTCATGATTAGTAGAAACAAGAAAAAAAATTCAAGAATAGTGTTCCTATGAACTACTGGGATGTGGTGGTAAAGCGCTCACAGTAAAGGAAATATCAAAATCTTACAAGTTCTTACCATTCGGCAGGTGGTGACAGGCAACCAGCAGTGTCAAATAACTCTGAATATTGAGTAAAGCGATTGACAGGTGAACATACGTATACATGGTGTAGAAATATGTGGAACTGGGTTGGCTTTACATATGGTAGCAAAAGATTAGCAATAATCAATTCAGAGATGCAATGTTGAATAAACGCTCAACGACGATACTGTGTTGGTCCTAGGCTAGACCGGACTAGAGAAGCGAGCCTAGAACACTAATGAGGTCACGGCTTAGCACAACTAGTATCACTAAAGGATATGAAGTAACTCTGTACAGCAAGATATAACTGAAGATCAAAATAGCAGTAAAGATAATGATGTGAAATAACTGTTACGCAGGATATACCAACAACTTTCTCTCCAACTTTCCTCTGGAAAAGTTTGTGCCAATTTTCTGATAATTTTTCTCAAGAATGGCACTGACTCAAGCTTTCAAACGCAAAAAGAATCATTTAATTCCGAGTTGATATGAGGAGTCAAAAAATTCTAAAACTGGAATAAGTTGTGTTCGCGAACTTCGGAAGGAAAAAGACCTATTTAGAATATGATTTTGAGGTGTCAAATATTGAACTTGCTTCTTTAACTATTTAGCTGCGGCTCGTCGCTAGCTTTAATTTGAGTACTCATGGAGCCAAAACGAACATCGTATGAGGAATATATGCCAGTTTTACTGAACAATGTACAAAACAGATTTCAATCCGAATTCAGCTACGAGGTTGAGTCTAGATAGATCCAAATTTTGTTTTTTTTCTTCTCTTTCTTTTCCCACACTTTTTTCCTTTTCTATCTGTCCTTTTTTTCTCTGACTTTTTTTAAACTTTATTCTCTCTTTTTTTCCGCTGTCTTTTTTTTCTCCCTCTTTCCACAAAAACTAGATAAGATGCAGATTGGATCAAGCGAAGATGTGAACGACCTCAACTATGATTATGACAATGAACGATTGGTAGCACGTGATGGAAATTTATGGATAGGGTGGTGGACAGCGGAAGGGATAATGATGCAGCGGCGGCATGACTAATCTGAACAGAACTTGAAACTCTAAAGGAACTAGACACTAAGAACAACAACTTACACGACGATGCAACCGATAGTTCAACAATGCAAGCAATGAAAAGAAAATTACAAAGGATCAGACTGGCTTGGACAAAGGATAAATAGATCTAACTTATTTTGGGGGCTTTTTCATGGAAAATAGGTAAGAAAATAAATCTAATCTAGGGGAAATTGGAAATTCTCACTGAGCAACCTGGCTCTGATACCACTTGATAGAGGCGGGGTCCCGATCTGTTGGTGGAGCCGACTTTGACGATCTGACTACAAACGTGCATGACGTTGCACCTTAGCAATCGCTAAACCAATCTCCCGAGGTTACTGACAATGCTGGAAGCACGATCAGCCTGACCACGAAGGTCTATTCCGGCAAGCAATCGAGGAACAAGCAAGAATATGATAAAGCAATCTGAATATTGTGAATATATATGAAGTATTGATAAAGGTGGGGATCCGGAAGCGGTCTTGGTCTGGTCGTTGGACATAAACAAAGTACACGAAGTTGCAATGGCTAACTTTTAACTAAACAAATCCCAAGGAAAAAACTACTAGATGGATCAACTTATATAGGAGCAAGGGGTGGCAGCCAAGGAGGTGGGAGGATGTCCCAAGGCCGCCTAAAACTAACCCTAGGTCGTACAAGGATCATGGGCCCAAGTGGAGGTGATGCAACACCTTTGAACTTGTCGTTTGACTCGAATTCTGCTGCAGCATCAGATTGTTTTGTCAATAACACAACACTCTAGACAAATTTGAAGGTGAATCCAATTGGGTTGGAATGAGCACGAAATCTGCTTTCCAACAAAAAAAGAATCACCCAATTCGGTGTAACATCCGAAAATTCTAAATTTTGGAATGTTATATTAATTAAGTAATAATGATTGCTTGTGTGATTTTTGTGTGAAATTGAGTGAAATTTGAAACTTTCTGAAAGTTGAATGAGAGGGAATGGAATGACTTTCACAAACTTTCACCTTGCATTGATGATATCCATGAATTAAAATTCATTACATCACAAAACCCTAGAGTGAAGATGATATGACTACTTCCATTTAAGTAGATGAAAAGGGTTTTGAAAAGATTTGAATTACATTTGGAAATATTTCCAAATTCGGAAACTTTATGCAACTCAATGAGTTTCATGAGAGAAGATAAAATGACTTCTTCAAATGCTAAGAAAGAGAGTTGGAAGTTTCAAGGAATCAAATTTAAAGTCACTTTGAAGTAATTTTGAAAACCCACTATCAATTTGGAGTTATTTGGTTTCTATTCAAATTACTTTTCTCCAAAAAATAAAATATATGGAAAATAGGGTAAAATGATTCCCCACAGTAGAAAATGGAGAGAAATGAGTTTGAAAAATCATTTTTGGCATTTTAAAATATTTTTATTTGGTTTCTAAATGAACCAGCATCACTGTTTGCTTTATTTTAATTTTTGTGAAATGTATTTGCCACTAAAAATATGTTCATGTTTTAGGAAATCTTTTTCTAAAATTTTTTATATATTATATGCCTATATTATTATATTTATTTTATTTGGTTTTATTTTCTTTTGTTGTGTGTGTGCTTAAAAAAATGAAAACCGCCGAACTGGGCCGGCCCAGCTCGCCAGCCCAGCCGCACACCGCAGCCGCGGGCCGCACCCGAACAAGCACGCCCGCGCCCGAACCGCCTTGGCTGCCCTCGCCGACAGGTGGGGCCCACCTATCGGGCCCTTCCCCGACCTCCCGTCGGACTCCGTCGCCCGCACGACGCCGCCGCCGCTGCCGTGGCCAAGCCAAACACCCGCGCCGCTTTTGCCCCTCCTCCAAGCAGCCCCGCCCCTCCTCCTATATATAGCCGCCGCCCAGGCCCTCTTTTCCCCGTCAAACCAAAGCCCGAGCCCCACCACAACACTCGCCAGAGTTCGCCGACTCCGACGAGCTCCGCGCCGCCGTTCCGCCCGCTCCGTCCCGTGACCATCAACCACCCCCGACCCCGCCATCGACTTCGCCACCTCGTGCCGCTTCTTCCCGACCTTGCGCCCACGCCGGAGGATCACCGGAACAGGTGCCACGATGACGCCCGAGCCTCCGCGACCTCCTACTCCGGCGACGTCGACGCCCACCACCGCGGTAAGCTGTCGCCCTCTCGTCCGTTCGATCTAGAATAGACCGCTGAGACTAGATCTGTTATTTTTTTATTTTTCAAACCAGTATGCGCTAAGTAGTGAATGTTCGCTGTTTTAGATCTGCAGCGAACGGTTTTCATCCAGTAGAGGTTTGACACGTGGCCGGGGACTTATTTGTAGATTGTTTTTTTTCTCAGATTAGTCCCTGTTTTTTAAACTAGCACAACTTTTTAACCGTTTGTCCAAATTTAGTGAAACCAACGCCAAATTCTTTGTCATGATCTCAGCTATCTAGAGAACTTATGAAATCAACTTTTTAAAAATTTAAAATTTGAATTAGATCAGATTCAAATTTGGATATAACTTGAGTTTTATAACTCCGATTTAATTGATTTTTTTTGCAAGTCGAAGCTCTTGACATGTACTTTCTGTTAAGATCGAAATCACATAATTTTTCTACTGTTAAAAGTATGTTTTTGTCCAAAAGCTTTATTTGATGGTTTTGAAGTTTTCCGAAGTGTTTTCTTTGTTCTTTTGGATATTTGAGTAATTGCTTATGTGTGCATATAATTGCTTGCTTACGGTAGATTGATCGGAGTGTGACGAGTAGAACTACCAGAAATTATGAGTGCGAATAATCTTCATCAACAGTACAAGGCAAGTTCACACTTTGATCATATTCTTCCTATACCCCGTTTTACTTGCATTAGTATCACCCTCAAAGATTGCATGAGTAGGATTGGGAACATGGGGATATGCAATGTAGTTGATGAGGTAGGAACACATGATCCTTGAAACACCCCGGGAATATTCGTTATGCTCATAAATTGCTTAGCCATGTTCATAGACGGGGATTGGTATGTGAGATTCATGAAAGTTGCAAGAGATAATAATTAAGGGTAACTTAAGGTGGCAACATTAATACACATCTGGGTGGATTGTTTGGGGCACCTAGAGAAACCAGTGCTTGCCCAAGGGAATCCCAGAGTACCCATGTGATTACCCTAGGTCCGCCACCCAGGCTCAAAGGGATCATATGATATTTCATGCCTAGAAACTTCCGTGTGCAGCCACAAGCCATTATGGGCTTTGGCATAGTTGAGTAAGTTGTGTGACCTCTTTCAGTGGTAGACTAGAAGATGTAGGGGAAAGTAGGTGTAACTGTCTACCCAGAGTAAAGAGCTAATGCTTCAAAAAGACTGTGTCTCTATCTTCCGATCATGGAGGTGGTCGAGTCTTGTGGGGAAAAGTGCGCAAACCTCTGCAGAGTGTACAAACTAATCATGATTAGCCGCGTCCCCGGTTATGGACAACTTGAGCATCTAGAAGTGAATTATTGATTGATCTCATCACTCTATTTAATTAATGAATTGGGTTATTATTATTACTTGGTAATTTTGGGATTGAGTTGGAGAAACATTCTCAATAATGGCATGAACTTTGTAGTAATAAGAATTTATTTCTTTGTTGTAGGAAAAAATTAGCTTTATGCAAAATTAAACTTAGAGCCTCTACCAGCCAAATATGCATATAGAGATAGACATTTTCATTATTATTCTATGGTGTGAAATTGCCGGTACATTCATTGTACTGACCTACATGGCTGCAACATCTCATGTTGCAGGAATCCTACGACGAGTAAGTGATACGTTAGGGTTACGATGTCTACCCTCAACTTTGCCGTTGGTGTTGTTGGGACTCCACAACTTTGTTGTTACTTCCGCTATATGGATTGAGGTAATAGTATTTACGTTAATTTATTCATATGATTGCACTCTGTTATAAATCCTCGAGTACTGTGTGTGTCAGCATACCGATCCAGGGACGACACTTAAGCAAAGAGACTTGATCCATTTGGGTCGGGTCGCCACATTCGGATTACGTATGAAAGAGTTCTCGGTGTTTTGAGTCAGGTATGTCTGTGCAGTCTGAATTTGAATCCAGAACATGAGAGACTTGGACTCTATCTTATCTTGGCCAAAAAGTGACGTGAGAGGACTTTTTGAACAACACCTAAACTTCTTTTCCCCTTATCTTCATATGTGGATTGTACAAATGTCCTATACACCTGTAATTAGACATGGCGCAAAAGTCTGTGAAGTATTTTTGTCCTGGATAACATAAATAAATTATTGCATACTTTGCATTAGAAATCACCTCACAAATATAGATATATGCAATATCTTTGGTCGTATCCAAGGTAGTCATGTCCTCATCAGCGAGGCTTGAGGCGGCGTGGTTGCTCCGGTCGGCCCCTCATCGGAGCAGCGATGGACGCAGGGGCGACAGCCATGGATGATCTTGAAGCATCGGGGAGAGAGGAGAGAGGCCAGAGGGCGCAGCAGCAGAGCCTCACTGGGGCGCGGCGGCGGCATGGGCTCACTGACCGGTGCAGCGACAGGGTCACTAGGCGACGCGGGGGCGAAGCAGCAAGAGTGAGGGGGTGCACGGGAAGGAGAAGGAGAGGTACTCGCGAACGTTGGTGCAATGGGAGGCATCCCTCGGTGCGCGTGCAGAGAGGCTAATGGAGGCTGGGCGCGGAGGTGGGGAGGAAAAGGGAGGGTCGGAGGCCTGTCGGCATTAGAGGACGGCGCGGGAAGAGTGGCAGCTCGCCAGCAGAGGTCAGTGCAGCGACGAAGCTAGCTGGGTGAAGGGGATCGGGCGAGGAGCGAGCGTGCGTGTGTGGCGGCGCATGAAAAGTGTGAGGGAGAGAGCGAGGGGATCGAGGGAAGCTAGGGTTATAGGGTTTAGATGGGACTTGGAGAGGAATAAATTGGCCAGCTGATGTGGTGCCCCTTTTCTCTTCTATTCCTTCCTTTCTTTTTATTTAGCAGAAATAGCCAAAAATTTAAAGAAACGAAGAGAGAGTTAGGGAAAGAATTTGGGAGGTACTATATGCCGTATTTTGCGGCGAATAGCTCATGCGAAGCAGAGGAGGCATGCGAATGGGCCGGACAACTTGCTGCCTTGCATGGAATGTACAATTCGCAAGAAAAGAGCGCGCTACCATAGCAATCGAACCCATGACCTTCTATAGATGCGCGTGATGCGCAGGCCACTGCGATGGGCGGGTTACTTTGGAAGATTAGCAGAGCGAGTATTAAAGAAACTGCCAGCAGCTGCGAAAAATAAAAACCAGTTCGCAAAATTCCATCATATAAAACTTGTAGGCGTGGGACCAAACTAAAGTCCTCCTGCCGGGGAAGCGAATACGTACCACTATAGTAACTGAGGTTTAGTGTGTACAATGGCAGCCCGGAATATAGGAACTATAATCTGCGGCACATTAAAACATGTTTTAAAGTTTCAAACATAAGTTTTTTAAAGGAAAAACTTTCTGAAACGCAAACATCATTCGGGAATTCAAATTTTCAAAAACAAATAGGAACAAAACATTGAATACGAGAATATGTTTAAAATTATGAACTACTTCTCATAAACGCAAAACTTAATTTGAAAAGTAATAACAAAATTGAAAAACTGAACATTTTTCAAAATTAAACTATTTTTTACAAAACTCGGCCATTTCTTGAATTTGCGAGTTGATTTTGAAAGCATGATTTTTTTTTAAAAAATGAACAAATTTTGAAAACCATAGCATTTTTAGAATCTGTGAACAATTTTGGAAAACAGGGACATTTAAAAAAATTCTTAAACATTTTTGAATTTGTGAACAAAAATTAAACATATCCACATTTTTTGAATTTATGAACAAATGTTGAAACATGAACGGTTTTTGAATATGTGAACATATTTTGAAAATAAAATATTTCTTGAATTTGCAAAAACATTGAAAATGGAAAGAATTTTTGAAATTCCGTTCAGAAACAATTTTTTTTTGAAATTCCCTAACATTTTCTAATTTGTATACAAAATTTAAACATGTGAACATTTTTTGAATTTGTGAACAAATTTTGAAAACTATAGCAATTTTAGAATATTGAACAATTTTGGAAAACAGGAACATTTTTTCAAAATTCCCTTTTTTTAAATTTGGGAACAAAAACTAAACATGCGGACATTTTTTGAATTTGTGAACAAATTATGAAACATTTACATTTTTTAATATGTGAACAAATTTTGAAAACAAAATAATTTTTAAATTTGCAAACAAATTTGCAAAATGGAAAGAAATTTTTTAAATTGCAGAACATTTTTCAATTTGTGATTTTTTTTGAAACAGAAACATTTTTTTTGCAATTACGAAACAATTTTGATTTTGTGAACCAAATTTAAACATGTGAACATTTTTGAAATTTATGAATTGTGAACAAAATTTAAAAAGGTGAACATTTTTTTGAATTCCCGAACATTTTCTGAAATGAAGCAATTATTTTTTGAAAATTTGTTTTCGTTTGGAATTTAAGAACAAAATATAAAAACAGAAACATTTTCTATGAAAATGAACAAAATTTGGAAAATGCAAATATTTTTTGTAAAAGAAAAATAAATTTGAGAAAGAAAAATGAAAAGGGAGGAGAAAAGGAAAAAGGTAAAGAAAATAAAGAGAAAAAGGAAAAAAGGAGAGAAAAGGAAAAAATAAACAGGAAAAAAACTAAAAACAAAAGAGAAACGGAATCAAAAAAATCTGGTTCAGGAACCTTCTAGAAGTTTACCAAACCCGTAAAAAACTGGCTGGGAACTTCTATAAGGTTCCCAAAACCGGGAACGCTGAAACTGCTTAAATGGGACGGCCCAAATCCGAACGATCGCTCGATCGCGTGTGATAAACAACGACATCTTGCCGCAGTGCAAGGCGAATGGGGAATTCCTTGAATTTGGGCAAAGGAGATATATTCCTGGACTCGGGAAATTGGAGAGAATTTAACAAAATTGGTTTGCGAAGATTTGGAAGAAGAAAAATTCAATCGAGTTGAATTTATTTCAGCATGTTTGAATTTTTACACCCATTCAAATGAACCCTAAATGGGCTGAAATTTCACAAGATAACCCTACACATTAGATGTAATTTATGGGCAGGTTTGGAACACTAATGGAGAAACTAAAATTGCAATTCAATTTCGCTAAAAGGCCTTGAAGGAAGAATATGAAGTTGAGTTGGATATAAAGGAAAACTGAAGAATAGTGCAAATGTGTTATCGAACAACATTCGGTTACCAATGCACATATCCCAATAGTACTCTACGTCATCGAATGTTAAGCGTGCGGACTCTACGAGTTCGAGAATTATGCAGACATGACCGAGACACCTCAACGGTCAATAACCAATAGCGGGACCTGAATGTCCATATTGGTTCCTACATATTCCCCGAAGATCTTTTATCGGTTGAACCATGATGTCGAGGATTTGGTTAAGCCCGTATGTAATTCCCTTTGTCCAGCGATATGTTACTTGCCCAAGATTCGATCATCGGTATCTCCATACCTAGTTCAATCTCGTTGCCGACAAGTCTCTTTACTCGTTTCGTAATACAAGATCTCATGACTAACTCTTTAGCCACATTGCTTGCAAGTTCTTTACGATGTTATATTACTGAGAGGGCCCAGAGATATCTCTTCGTCATATGGAGTGGCAAATCCCAGTCTCGATGCATGCAACTGAACAGACACCTTCGGAGATACCTGTACACCTATATGATCTCCCAGTTATGAAGTGATCTTTGATATATAGCACACAAAGTATTCCTCCGGTATCCGGGAATGACATGATCTCATTGTCTAAGGAACTGATATTTGACATGGAGAAAGTTTTGGCAAATAACTAAATGATTTGATGCTAAGCTTATGGTTGGGTCTGTCCATCACATCATTCTCCTAATGTGTGAACCCGTTATCAAATGACAACTCATGTCTATGGTTAGGAAACCATTACCATCTTTGATCAACGAGCTAGTCCAGTAGAGGCTTACTAGGGACACTGTGTTATGTATTCACACATGTATTTAAGTTTCTGATCAATACAATTCTAGCATGAATAATAAACATTTATCATGAACGGGAAATATGATAATAACCATTTTATTATTGCCTCTAGGGCATATTTCCAACAGTCTCCCACTTGCACTAGAATCAATAGTCTAGTTCACATCGCTATGTGATTAACACCCAATGAGTTCTGGGGTTTGATCATGTTCTGCTTGTGAGAGAGGTTTTAGTCAACGGGTCTCCCACATTCAGATTCGTATGTACTTTGCAAATCTGTATGTCTACGATGCTCTGTATGGAGCTACTCTAGCTAACTACTCCCACATTCAATATGCATCTGGATTGAGACTGAGAGTTGTCCGGATCAGTGTCAAAGCTTGCATCAACGTAACCCTTTACGACGAACTCTTTCTCGCCTCCATAACCGAAAAACATTTCCTTAGTCCTCTTTAGGTACCTAAGGATAATTTTGACCGTTGTCCAGTGATCCACTCCAGAATCACTCTTGTACCCCCTTGCCAGACACATGGCAAGGCACATATCAGGTATGGTACACAACATGGCATACATTATAGAGCCTTTGGCTGAGGCATAGGGGATGACTTTCACCCTTTCTATTTCTTCTGTCGTGGTCGGGCTTTGCGTCTTACTCAACTTCACACCTTTCAACTCAGGTATGAACCCCTTCTTTGATTGGTCCATTTTGAACTTCTTAAAAATCTTGTCAAGGTATTTTCCATGTGAAAGTCCTATTAGACGTCTTGGTCTATCTCTATAGATCTTAATGCCCAATATGTAAGCAGCTTCACCCAGGTCTTTCATTCAAAAACTCTTGTTCAAATAACCTTTTGTGCTTTCCAGAAATTCTATATCATTTCCAATCAACAATATGTCATCCACATATAATATTAGAAATGCTATAGAGCTCCCACTCACTTTCTTGTAAATACAAGCTTCTCCATAAGTTTGTATAAAACCAAAAGCTTTGATCACCTCATGAAAGCGTATATTCCAACTCCGAGATGCTTGCACTAGTCCATAGATAGATCACTGGAGCTTGCATACCTTGTTACCATCCTTCGGATCGACGAAACCTTTCGGTTGCATCATATACAACTCTTTCTTAAGAAACCCATTAAGGAACATTGTTTTGACGTCCATCTGCTAGATTTCATAATCATAAAATGTAGCAATTGCTAACATAGTTCTAATAGATTTCAGCATCGCTACGGGTGAGAAAGTCCCATCATAGTCAACTCCTTGAATTTGTCGAAACATTTTGCCACAAGTCGAGCTTTATAGACGGTGACATTACCATGAGCATCTGTCTTCTTCTTAAAGATCCATTTATTCTCAATGGCTTGTCGGTCATCTGACAAGTCCACCAAAGTCCATATTTTGTTATCATACATGGATCCTATCTCGGAGTTCATGGACTCAAGCCATTTGTCGGAATCCGGGCTCATCATTGCTTCTTCATAGTTTGTAGGTTCGCCATTTTCTAACAACATGACTTCTAGGACAGGATTACCGTACCACTCTGGTGTGGAACGTGTCATGGTCGATCTATGAAGTTCAGTAGTAACTTGATCTGAAGTTTCATGAACATCATCATTAGCTTCCTCCCTTGTTGGTGTAGGCATCACGGGAACTACTTTTTGTAATGTGATGCTCTCTAATTTGAGAGAAGGTACAATTTCCTCATCAGGTTCTACTTTCCTCCCACTTACTTCTTTCAAGAGAAACTCCTTCTCTAGAAAGGACTCATTCTTAGCAACAAAAATCTTGCCCTCGGATCTATGATAGAAGGTATACTCAATGGTCTCTTTAGGGTATCCTATGAAGACACACTTCTCCGCTTTGGGTTCAAGCTTATCAGGATGAAGCCTCTTGACATAAGCGTCGCATCCCCAAGCTTTAAGAAACGACGGTTTAGGTTTCTTGCCAAACCATAATTCATACAGTGTCGTCTCAATAGATTTAGACGGTGCCCTATTTAAAGTGAATGCGGCTGTCTCTAATGCATAACCCCAAAATGATAGTGTTAAATCGGTAAGAGACATCATAGAACACACCATATCTAATAAAGTACGATCACGATGTTCGGACACACCATTACGCTGTTGTGTTCTAGGAGGCATGAGTTGTGAAAGAATTCCACATTGTCTTAAATGTATACCAAATTCGTAACTCAAATACTCACTTCTACGATCAGATCATAGAAATTTAATTTTCTTGTTATGATGATTCTCTACTTCACTCTGAAACTCCATGAACTTTTCAAATGTTTCAGACTTGTGTTTCATTACGTAGATATACCCATATCTACTCAAATCATCTGTGAAGGTAAGAAAATAACGATATCCCCCGCGTGCTTCAACATTCATCGGACCGCATACATCAGTATGTATTATTTCCAACAAGTCACTAGCCCGCTCCATTGTTCCGGAAAATGGGGTTTTAGTTATCTTGCCCATAAGGCATGGTTTACATGTATCAAATGATTCATAATCAAGTGATTCCAAAAGTCCATCAGCATGGAGTTTCTTCATGCGCTTTACACCAATATGACCTAAGCGGTAGTGCCACAAGTATGTGGTACTATCATCATTAACTTTGCATCTTTTGGCATCAATATTATGAACATGTGTATCATTATAATCGAGATTCAACAAGAATAAACCATTCACCGGGGGTGCGTGACCATAGAAGATACTATCCATATAAATAGAACAACCATTATTCTCCGACTTAAATGAATAACCGTCTCATAATAAACAAGATCCAGATATAATGTTCATGCTCAACGCAGGCACCAAATAACAATTATTTAGGTTCATAACTAATCCCAAAGGTAAACATAGAGGGAGCGTGCCGACGACGATCACATGAACCTTGAAACCATTTCCGACGCGCATCGTCACCTCGTCCTTAGCTAGTCTTCCTTTATTTCGCAACTCCTATTTCGAGTCACAAATATTAGCAACCGAACCAGTATCAAATACCCAGGTGCTACTATAAGCACTAGTAAGGTACACATCAATAACATGTATATCAAATATACCTTTGTTGACGTTGCCAACCTTCTTATCTGCCAAGTACTTGGGGCAGTTCTGCTTCTAGTGGCCATTCCCCTTGCAATAGAAATACTCAGTCTCGGGTTTGGGTCCAGCCTTGGATTTTTCATGGGAGCGGCAACTGACTTGCCATTCTTCTTGAAGTTCCCTTTCTTTCCCTTGCCCTTTTTCTTGAAACTGGTGGTCTTCTTGACCATCAACACTTGATGCTCTTTCTTGATTTCTACCTCCGCGAATTTAAGCATTGCGAAGAGCTCAGGGATCGTTTTCTCCATCCTTGCATATTACAGTTCATCACAAAGCCCTTGTAGCTTAGTGGCATCGAATAGAGAACTCTATCAATCACTACCTCATCCGAAAGATTAATGCCAAACTGATTCAAGTGGTTGTAGTACCCAGACATTTTGAGTACGTTCTCACTAACGGAGATGTTCTCCTCCATCTTGCAGCTAAAGAACTTGTCAAAAGTGTCATACCTCTTGACCCGGGCATGAGCTTGAAATACCAATTTCAGCTCCTGGAACATCTCATATGTTCTGTGGTGCTCAAAACGTCTTTGGAGCCTCGGTTCTAAGCCATAAAGCATGGCGCACTGAACTATCGAGTAGTCATTAGAACATGGTTTGCCAGACGTTCACAACGTCTAGATTTGCAGGAGCAGGGGGCACACCTAGTGGTGCTTCGAGGACATAAGCCTTCTGTGCAGCAGTGAGGATAATCCTCAAATTACGGTCCCAATCCGCATAGTTGCTTCCATCATCTTTCATCTTTTCTTTCTCTAGGAACGCATTAAAATTCAAGGGAGCTACAAAGCGAGCCATTAATCTACAACATAATTTTTGTGAAGACATTAAGACTATGTTCATGATAATTGGTTCCATTAATTATATTACTAATGAAGTCCCACTTAAATCAACATCCCTCAAGTTGTCTAAGTGTTACATGATCCAAATCAACTAACCCATGTCCGATCATCACGTGAGATGGGGTGTTCATCAATGGTGAACATCTCCATGTTGATCATATCTACTATATGACTCATGTTCGACCTTTCGGTCCTTTGTATTCCGAGTCCATGTTTGTACATGCTAGGCTCGTCAAGTTTAACCCAAGTATTTCGCATGTGTAAAACTGGCTTACACCCGTTGTATGTGAATGTAGAGTCTATCACACCCGATCATAACGAGGTGCTTCGAAACGACGAACTTTCGCAATGGTGCATACTTAGGGAGAACACTTTTATCTTGAAATTTAGTGAAGGGGTCATCTTATAATGCTACCATCGTCCTAAGAAAAATAAGATGCATACAAGATAAACATCACATGCAATCAAAATATGTAACATGATATGGCCATTATCAACTTGTGCCTTTGATCTCCATCTCCAAAGCACCAGCATGCTCTCCATCGTCACTAGCATGACGCCATGATCTCCATCATCGTGTCGTCATGTGGTTGTCTCTACAACTATTGCTTCTACAACTATTGGTAACACAGAGCTATAAACTAAAGCAATTGCATGGCGTTATTAGTTGACACGCAGCTCATAAAATAAATTAAAGACAACCCTATGGCTCCTGCTGGTTATCGTACTCATCGACATGCAAGTCGTGAACCTATTACAAAACATGATCATCTCATACATGAACATATATCACATCATGTTTTGTCCATACCACATCACAACATGCCCTGCAAAAACAAGTCAGACGTCCTCTACTTTGTTGTTGCTATGGGAAACTAGCAAGAACTGTTCTTACTTGCGCAAAGCCACAACGGTGCTAATCAAGTTGCCTTTTAACCTTCTATATCATATTCAACTAAAGTAGGAGAGACAGACACCCGCCAGCCACCTTATGCAATACAAGTTGCATGTTAGTCGGTGGAACCGGTCTCATGTGCGAGGACATGTAAGGTTGGCCCGAGACGCTTAATCCCACAATTCCGCCGAACCCAAATAAGACAACGGAGGTAAGCAATCTGAACATTAACACCCACAACTTCTTTGTGTTCTACTCGTGCATATACATCTACGCATAGGCCAAGCTCATGATGCCACTAATGGGGTACGTTGCATGAAAATAAAAATTTTTGCTACGAATCATCCAAGATCTTTCTATGAGAAGCATAGCAATGAAAGGAGAGAGTGTGTCCATGTACCCTCGTAGACCGTTAAGCGGAAGCGTATATTATGCGGTTGATGTACTCGTACTCTTCACGATCCAATCACAATCCAATCCGATGAAGTACCGAATGGATGGCACCTCCGCGTTCAGCACACGTGCGGTTCGATGATGTCTCCTCCTCCTCCTTGATCCAGTAAGAGAAGTTGGAGAAGTAGATGGGATCTCAACCAGCACGATGGCGTGGTGGAGATGGTGGTGGTACAGTGCCGGCAGGGCTTCGCCCAATGCTGCCTGAACCGATTTGAGGAGAAAACGGAGTAGTGGGAGAGGTAGGACTACCGCTGGGGCGTGGGAATTGGTGCCCCTCCCTCTCCCCTACTATATATAGGAGGCAATGGGAGGGTTGGGGCGCAGCCCTAGCCCCTCCTCCAAGGAGGGGGCGTGGATCTAGGGAGGTGTCCTCCCTCCCCAAGGCACCTAGGAGGTGCCTTCCCCCCTTAGGACTTTTCCACCTCCTCCCCTCTTGACGCATGGGTGATACATCTTCGTTGTATCTACTTATCCAAACACTTTTACTCCTGGTTTGGACTCTAATTTGCATGATTTGAATGAAACTAACCCGGACTGACAGTTTTCAGCAGAACTACCATGGTGTTGTTTTTGTGCAGAAATAAAAGTTCTCAAAATTGGATGAAATTTTTTGGAGATCTTTTATGGAATATATAAAAAATACTGGAGCCAAGACCCAGACAAGAGGAGCCACCAGGGCACGGCCACCCCGATACGTCTCCAACGTATCTATAATTTATGAAGTATTCATGCTGTTATATTATCATTCTTGGATGTTTTACAATCATTTTATAGCAACTTTATATCATTTTTTGTGACTAACCTACTAAACCAGTGCTCAGTGCCAGTTGCTGTTTTTTACTTTTTTTTACATCGCAGGAGATTAATATCAAACGGAGTCCAAACACCGTGAAACTTTTTGTGGATTTTTTATGGACCAAAAGACCACCAATGGGCCAGAGCAGCACCTGGGGGTGGCCCGAGGGGGGCACAACCCACCATGGCATGCCTGGGGGCCCAGGCGCGCCCAGGTGGGTTGTGCCCACCTCGGTGGCCTCCCGCACCCCCTCTTTACCCTATAAATTCGCAAATATTCCAAAAACACTCGGGGCTGAGGGTTTGTACCAGTAGCTATGTGATTAATATCTCTCTCTCTCTCTTGTGTTCTTGAGATGTCATGATCTTGATGTATCACGGGCTTTGTTAATATAGTCGGATCATATGGTGTTTTCCCCTCTCTATCTTGTTGTGATGAATTGAGTTTTTCCCTTTGAGATTTCGTTGTTATCGGATTGAATAATTTTATGGATTTGAGAACACTTGATATATGTCTTGCAATTGAATACCTGTGGTGATAATGGGGTATCATATTGATTCACTTGATATATGTTTTGGCACTCAACTCACGGATTCCCGAGGTGACATTGGGGTAATCTATGCATAGGGGTTGATTCTTGTCTTTGTTTTTCAGGTAGAAATCTTGGGGCACTTTTTGAAGTTCTTTGTGTTAGATTGAGTATTATGAATATGAATTTTCTTTGGTGTTATTTTAGTATGAACTCTAGGATAGATCGAACGGAAAGAATAGCTTTGTGTTATTCTAGTACGAACTCTTGAATAGATCGAACGGATAGAATAGCTTTGAGGTGGTTTCGTACCTGTCGGATCACGGGTTCCAGCAAAACCCTTAAGGTTCGAACTCTGGGGTGCGCGTGAAGTTCTTTCCCTACCGATCCATGCCCTAGCTTGCTAAGATCTCGCGGACGAACTCAACGAACTCACAACACAAGAGACACAAGATTTAGTCTGGTGCGGGCCACCGTTGTGGTGTAATACCCTACTCCAGTGTGGTGGTGGTGGATTGCCTCTTGGGCTGACGATGAACAGTACAAAGAGGGAAGAACAACCTCCTGAGGTTGAGGTGTTCTTGTGCCTGGCGTGTGGCTAAGGATCGGCTAGAGATCCGATGAGATGCCTCTGAATGAATTATCCCCTACGGTGGTGGCTAGTTCTACTTATACAGGCCCTGGTCCTCCCCCCAAATATTGAGCGGGAAGGGAGGCAACAACGGCCAATTTGAAAGGGGACAGCTAGTACAGCTTATCCTGACAAAAGCAGTCTTCACCTGCAAAAGGCTCTGGTGGTGACGCCGCCTTGGGCTCCATGGTGACCTCCGTCTTGCCGTCCTGCTGGTCTTGGTCTCGTTGCACCGATATGGAAACCTTTGCTTGACGCCTCGGTACTCCGCGCCTGTGCTTGCTTCCTTAGCACCAAAGGGGAAACAAGGACACTGTGCGCGCTGGCGCCCGCCTGATCTCGATCGTCATGGCTCACGTCACAAGAACCTCGCGAGGTTTGCCCTGCCTTGATCTCTCTGCTCCTCACAAGCCAACCTGGTGAGGCCGCTCCTGAGGAGGTCTTGTGTCGTCCGCCTCGCGAGGCTTGGCCCCTCGCAAGGGTCTTGAATGCCTTGTTGATGAAGATGGGTCGTACGGGCCTACTAGCACAGCCACGCCGTGGGCCGCAGGCAGGCAAGTCCGGGGACCCCTGTTCCCAGAACGCCGACAGTAGCCCCCGGACCCAAGGCGCGCTCGGGCTTGGCTTCGAGGCGAAGCCAAAGGTCAAACGCGGAGCACCGCAGGCCCCAAAAGCCTACGGCCTTGGTCGACACGTGGCGGTTGATTGGACGTGGGCGTCTCTGCTTCCCCACGCTGCCTCGGCAACTGCCCGACTTGACAAGTCCCTGCGACATGCAAGGAAAACCATCATTACCTGTGATCGTGGGGGCGCTGGTTGGCCTTCTCCTGCTATAAATGAGGAGGGGGCAGAGCCCCCGTCGCCCATTTCTTCCCATTCTGCTTGCTTCTTCCTTCTCTACTCCACCACCGACTCCAATGGCGCCATCGAAGAGGTTCTCCGCCGCAAAGAAGGGAAAGGCCCCTCGTGAGGGGCCCGGCTCCCCGGTGCCCAAGCGGGGACGCGGCCGTCCCCGTAAGCACACCGCGACCCCCGCCGTGACCCCCCGCTCCCGCAGTGGCGCCGCTGCGCGTGGCAGGGGTCGTCCCAGTCGTGGGAGCCCTATTGACGAAGGGAGATGCACCATGGTTGCGCAGCCTCCCCGGCCGCGCTTCCATTCTGCAGAGGTGTTGCCGGAGTTCGTTGTCTGGTCGGAGAACCCGGCCGGCAACTGGCTTCAGCTTCCGCGCTTCTTCGCCGACGAGCTGCCGGCCTCCGGCCCAGGTAGGCTCTGGCTGCAGGCGGACGGCTGCTGCAGCAGAGCTTCTTGGGTTGTGGTTGAGGTCTCCGCCGCAGGCTACATAGCTCTGGTCTGTGGTTGGCAGACGTTCGCCTGCGCGCGCGGCTTGGGCAGGCGGTGCACCCTCCATTTCAAGTACGACGGTGATGCGACCCTCTACGTGAGGGTGTTTGGAGAAGATGGTCACCGCGCCGGGTGCTGCCCTGAGGTGAACGACGGCGAGGAGGTGCTCGGCCTTGGCGATGGTCGGGACGAGGAGGAGGGCAAACCCACCCTTGGTGCCGACCACATCTCGTCCAGCTACGGCGGCTCTTCGTCTGGCGACAGCTCCAGCAGCGGTGGCTACGACCAGCCGCCACACCGCCATGCCCGGTTCGAAGGTGGCAGCGGGTCGTCTCGTCGTCGCGTCTCCGTGAAGCGTGAGGGGGGGTCTGGCTGAGCTCAGGACGGCGCCAAGAGCCTGCCTCCATGGACCGCCGTAGGGGCAGGCACTGCTTTTGTTTTGTTCTTCCTTTCTTTTCTGCATCAAGAAGAAACCAGTATGGGCCCCGGGGGGCGTGTATTGAACTATGATTTCCCAATCATTATGCGTGTTTGTTGTTTCCGTGCCGTGTCGTTATTTTGTGCAGGGGTAACTTAGCTTGGCATGCTTGGGGTAGCCTCCTCCTCGCGAGGGGCTTGCTTCCTGGTGCCTGCGGAGGCCTTCCTTGACTTGAGGGTGTTAGGGAACGGCAAAAAACTTGTTAGGAGCGTCGCCCGGAGGCTTATCGTTCACCTAAGCCTAGACCCAGCGCTTCGTGTCGCGATACCCGAGGGGCACGGATCAGGAGAGGTGCGCTAGCTTGTTGGCTCGAACGAGAGTGCCTCGCGAAGAAACAGACGAAGGGCCTCGCGAAAAACAGACGAAGGGCAGAGAAAAGGAAAAAGGCTCGCGAGGGCACCTGCCCAGCCCCCTCGCGAGGTATGCGCGAGAGAGAAAATAGGTTAAACTGTAACCGGAAACAGCAGCAAAAAGCGACGGACCAAACCAACAAGGAACTCCAGAAGCAAACTTTCAATCAAAAGGAGGCGAGCCAACTACGAAAAGCAAATGAAAAGCCGCGTCCGGCACCTAGTCTAGTCTTCAAGTCTTCTCACCAGCGCGGAGCTAAGTGCTGCCACTAAGACGTGAGAGGGAGCCCCCGAGGCCCGAGGGTGGCACTCCTGAGACTCGGGGGCGTGTACAGCCCCACTCATTATTACATGAGAGTGTCACGGGCGGCGATTCTTCACAGGCACCGAGCCTTCTTCATAGGCACTGGGCCTTTATTCACAGGCACTGGGCCTTGCTTCATGGGTAGAACTTCCGGAGGTGCTGGATGTTCCAGGCGTTCTGGATGGGCACCCCGTCCTGCGTCTCTAGGCGCGCGGCGCCAGGCCTGGAGACATGGACGACCTTGAACGGGCCCTCCCACATGGGTGAGAGCTTGTGCAGCCCCTCCCTGGAGAGGACCCGCCTCAGGACGAGGTCGCCCGCCTCGAGCGTCCTGGAGCGGATGTTGTGGCAGTGGTATCGCCACAGCGCCTGCTGATACCTTGCCACCCGTAGTGCGGATTCGTGGCGGCATTCCTCCCCCAGCACGAGGTCCATCCCCCGCGTGGCGTCCGGTTGCATTTCATCAAACGCCAGGACCCATGCGAAGCGATGCTTGACCTCGTGAGGGAGGACCGCTTCTGCTCTGTAGACGAGGAAGAACGGGGTCTCGCCCGTTGGCTTGGTGGCGGTTGTGCGGATGGACCACAGCACGGACTGGAGCTCGTCGTACCAGCCCTTGCCGCAGGCTTCGAGCTTCTTCTTGAAAGTCCTGGTCTTGAGGCTCCTCAGGACCTCAGCGTTGGCGCGTTTGGCCTGACCATTGCTCCTGGGGTGTGCCACCGAAGCATAGCAGATCTGCGTTCCAAGGTTAGCATAGTATGTTCTGAAGAGATTACTAGTGAACTGTGAGCCATTATCAGTGATGATGCGGTTGGGGACCCTGAAACGGCTCACGAGACCCTTGATGAACTTGACCACGGAACCAACTGGGATGATGCGGACGGCTTCCACTTCCGCCCACTTGGTGAACTTGTCGATGGGGATGTAGAGGTAGCGGTAGCCCCCTAGCGCTCGAGGAAATGGGCCCAAGATATCCAGCCCCGTGACCGCGAACGGCCATGTGAGTGGGATGGTCTGGAGGCCCTGAGCTTGCTGATGGATCTGCTTGGCGTGGAACTGGCAGGCTTCACAGGACTTCACCAACTCGGCTGCATCATTGAGCGCGGTGGGCCAGTAGAATCCGCTGTGAAATGCCTTGCCGACGAGGGTTCGCAACGACGAGTGGTGCCCGCAGTCCCCACCGTGTATGTCGGTCAGCAAATCCTTCCCCTAATCTCTGGAGATGCAACGTAGTGAAACGTCATTTGGTCGCCTCCTGTATAACTCACCGTCCCGGATGCAGTATGCCGTGGCCTGCCGGGCCACGCACTCCGCGTCCTCCTCCTTCTCCAGCAGCGTCCCTTGCATCAGGTATTCCTTGAATTCCTTGGTCCAGCATCCCTCCTGGGGCTCGAGCGCCAAGAGTAGGCGCGCTCCCGAAGTCGGGCCACAGGCTGGGGCTCCTGTGGCAGGCGGCTGCTGGAGCTCCTCCCGAGGCTGAGCTATCCTTGAAAGTGGTGGTGTTGTGACGGCTTGAAGAGCCGCTCCTCGAAGACGCCAGGCTCTTGGGGCTGCCGCTTGGACGCCCTCTTGGAGATGTCGTCAGCTTCCTTGTTGGTTCCCCGGGGCACGTGCTGCAACTCCAGGCCCAAGAACTGCTTCTCCATCTTGCGCACCTCCGTGAGGTATGCCTCCATGTGCTCGTCCTTCGGCTCGTATACCTTGTTGGAGAAGTTGACGAGAAGCTATGAGTCGCCCCTAACGGTGAGGCGTTTCACCCCCAGAGCTGCTGCGGCCTTCAGGCCAGCTATGAGGCCTTCGTATTCTGCGATGTTGTTGCAGACCTTCTCCCCCTGCTGAAAGCAGAGCTGCACAACATAGTAGAGCTTGTCCTGAGTGGGCGAGATGAGTACTGCTCCAGCCCCCGCGCCCTGGTGCGCGAAGGCGCCATCGAAATACATGACCCAGCCGTCTGGCGCCTCACTCCCCTGCGAGGTGGACCGGTCTTCGCCTTCTTCAAGCGTCGGGGCATCCGTCCATTCTGCCACAAAATCAGCGAGCGCGGCTCCCTTGATGGCCCTGGTAGTGCTGAACTCCAACTGGAATGCCTGCAGCTCGATGTTCCACTCAGCGACGCTTCCAGCAGAGTTGGGGCTCCTGAGTACTCTCTCCAATGGGTAGGCTGAGACGACCTTGATGGGGTGGCCCTGGAAGTAGTGCCGCAACTTGCGCGAGGGCACCAAGAGCGCGAGCAAGAGCTTCTAAGGCATGGGATATCGTGCTCTTGCGTCCCACAACACCATGCTGACGAAAGAAACCGGGTGCTAGACAATGGCTGGCGCGTTGGTGAGGCTCGTGTCTTGCGGAAGCTAGGATGTCTCATGAGGTGATGGAACCTCCGGCGCCTGATCGCTTGTCCGGACCTTGGCGGCGTCGTCCTGCTGAGCTTGGTCCCCTATTGATACCGCTACGGCTCTTGCTGCGCCTTCCCGATCTTGCGTCACCTTGGCTGTAGCTTGGCGCGGCGCGCCTTTGGCTTGGTGCTCTTCCCGAACCGCCACCAGTGCTGCGCTGGCGGAGTACGGAGTGGTGGCAAGGTAAACTACTAGGGGCTCGAGAGGTCATGGCGCCACCATCACTGGGGGGCTGGTCAGGTAGCTCTTGAGGTCTTGAAAAGCTCGGTCGGCCTCCAGGGTCCACTCGAACGGGCCCTTCTTCTTCATCGGCTTGAAGAAGGGCAGGGCGTGCTCTCCCAGCTTGGAGATGAAGCGCCCCAACGCGGTCACCCAACCAGCCAGCTTCTGCATTTCCTTGAGGGTCTGCGGTGGGTTCATGTCTTCAATGGCCTTGATCTTCTCCGGGTTTGCCTCGATCCCTCTATGGGACACGAGAAATCCCAGCAGCTTTCCGGAAGGGACACCGGACATGCACTTTTCTGGGTTAAGTCGCAAGTTCACCTGGCGCAGGCTCGTGAAGGTCTCCTCCAGATCTTGGATCAAGGTTCTTGCCTCCCGAGACTTCACCACAATGTCGTTGACATAGGCCTCCGTGTTTCTCCCGAGCTGCCGCCCTAAGGCGACGTGCATCAACCGCTGAAAGGTCGCGCCCGCGTTGCGTAGTCCGATGGGCATGCAGGTGTAGCAGTACACCCCACACGGGGTCAGGAAGGCTGGCTTCTCTACATCTTCTACCGCCATCTTGATCTGGTGATATCCTGAGAATGCATCCAGGAAGCACAGCAGGTCGCACTCGGCGGTAGAGTCAATGATCTGGTCGATGCGTGGGAGCGGGAACGGATCTTGGGGGCAGGCCTTGTTGAGGTTGGTGAAGTCGACACACATTCGCTCCTTCCCGCCTTTCTTCGGCACTACGACGGGGTTCGCCAGCCATTCGGGGTACCGAACCTCGCGAATGGCACCCGCTGCCTCCAACTTGCGGGTCTCTTGGACGATGAAGGCCTGCTTCTCCGTGGACTGCCGTCTCGCCCGCTGCTTCACCGGGCGTACATTGGGGCACACCCTCAAGTGATGTTGAATCACTTCTCTCGGGACCCCCACCAGCTGCTTGGGCTCCCACGCAAATATCTCCTTGTTTGCGCGCAAGAACTTCACCAACGCTTCCTCTTGGCCCGGGTCGAGGTCGGCACCTATGGTAAAGGTGGCTCCTGAGGACCCGTCCTCGTCGACCGGCGCTTGCTTGGTTTCCGCCTTGTATTGGGTGAACAACTGCTTCTTCTTGGTTAATGCGGCTCCCTCGGGCTCGGAGGTGCCCGCGTCGACGGGCTGCACCGCCGCGGCGGTCTTGAGGGCAAGCTTGAGCGCTGCCAGGGCCTCCTTGGCGTCCCCCTTGATGGTGAGGACGCCCTTGCTTCCAGGCATCTTCATGAGGTTGTAGGCTGGATGGGTCACTGCCATGAATTGGGCCAGTGCTGGGTACCCGAGGATGGCGTTGTACGGGAGGCCGATGCGGGCGATGTCGAAGTCGACCAGTTCGGTGTGGTAGTTGTCGCGCGTGCCGAAGGTGACTGGGAGGCAGATCTGCCCCAAGGAGTGGGATGTGCTGCCGCCAACTCCTGAGAAAGGCTTGCTGAGGCTGAGCCGCTCGAGCGGCACGTGAAGAAGGCTGAAGGCCTCCACAGAGAGCATGTTGAGGCCGGCGCCGCCGTCGATGAGGGTCTTGGTAACGGCCACGTTCCATATGGTGGGCGTGCAGAGCATCGGGAGCATACCCGAGCCGGCGGTGGTGACGGGGTGGTCTTCTGAGTCGAAGGTGAGGTCGGCTTCGGGTGCAGCCCAGCCCGGTGGAGCCCCCGAGCACCTGGAGGCGGCGCTGATCTGGCGAAGGAATGGCTTGATATGGCGATCTGAAGGCGGCGCTTGAGAGCCGCCTAGCAGGGCCGCGACCGCGTGGTGCACCGGTGCCGCGTAGCGCGCGGTGAAGAGGTCGCGCAGCTCCTCCCAAGATGCCACCGTGGATCCGGGGTGGTTGAGCAGCCAGGCGCGCAGCGCGCCGGCGAGGGCCATGGGAAACCAGTTGGCCATGACCTTGTCGTCGCCCCGGCCTCGAGGACGGCCTCCTCGTATGCCAGCAGGAAAGCTGTCGGCTCCGCCGCGCCGTCGTAGCTCGGCGGCATCTCTGGCGTGAACTTGGGTGGCCACTGCACCTGCCGCAAGGCGGGGGGCAAGGCTCGGAGCCCCCTGGCCCCGTCGTTAGCGCCGGCCGTCAGAGTCGGTAAAGGGGCGCCTACCATGAGGGCGGAGTGCGGTGGTGAGGGAGCGCAGATCAACAGAAAGGAAACCACGGTGCACCCCTACCTGGTGCACCAAATGTCGGATTACGGGTTCCGGCAAAACCCTTAAGGTTCGGACTCTGGGGTGCGCGCAAAGTTCTTTCCCTACCGATCCACACCCTAGCTTACTGAGATCTCGCGGACGAACTCAACGAACTCACAACACAAGAGACACAAGATTTATACTGGTTCGGGCCACCGTTGTGGTGTAATACCCTACTCCAGTGTGGTGGTGGTAGATTGCCTCTTGGGCTGATGATGAACAGAAAAAAGAGGGAAGAACAGCCTCCTGAGGTTGAGGTGTTCTTGTGCCTGGTGTGTGGCTAAGGATCGGCTAGAGATCCGATGAGATGCCTCTGAATGAGTTACCCCCTATGGTGGTGGCTAGTTCTACTTATACAGGCCCTGGTCCTCCCCCCAAATATTGAGCGGGAAGGGAGCCAACAACGGCCAATTTGAAAGGGGGCAGCTAGTACATCTTATCCTGACAAAAGTAGTCTTCGCCTGCAAAAGGCTCTGGTGGTGACGCCGCCTTGGGCTCCATGGTGACCTCCGTCTTGCCGTCCTGCTGGTCTTGGTCTCGTTGCACCGATATGGAAACCTTTGCTTGACGCCTCGGTACTCCGCGCCTGCACTTGCTTCCTTAGCACCAAAGGGGAACCAAGGACACTGTGCGCGCTGGCGCCCGCCTGATCTCGATCGTCATGGCTCACGTCACGAGAACCTCGCGAGGTTTTCCCAGCCTTGATCTCTCTGCTCCTCGCGAGCCAACCTGGTGAGGCCGCTCCTGAGGAGGTCTTGTGTCGTCCGCCTCGCGAGGCTTGGCCCCTCGCGAGGGTCTTGAATGCCTTGTTGATGAAGATGGGTCGTACGGGCCTGCTAGCACAGCCACGCCGTGGGCCGTAGGCAGGCAAGTCTGGGGACCCCTATTCCTAGAACGCCGACAGTACCCTACGAACAATTTATTCTTATGTTCTTCGCTAGATAGGAACTTTGGAGTGATTCTTCCTCGCACTTTGAGGGGTGGTTATATGATCCAATTATATTATTATTGTTGAGAGATTGCACTAGTGAAAGTACGGACCCTAGGCCTTGTTTTCAAGCATTGCAATACCGTTTTTGTGCCCATTTACTATTTGCTACCTTGCTGTTTTTATTTATTCAGATTATAAAAATATATTTCTACCATCCATATTACACTTTTATCACCATCTCTTCGCCGAACTAGTGCACCTATACAATTTGCCATTGTATTGGGTGTGTTGGGGACACAAGAGATTTCTTGTATTTGGTTGCAGGGTCGTTCGAGAGAGACCATCTTCATCCTACACCTCTCACGGATTGATAAACCTTAGGTCATCCACTTAAGGGAAAATTGCTACTGTCCTACAAAACTCTGCGCTTGGAGGCCCAACACATGTCTGCAAGAATAAAGTTGCATAGTAGACATCAACCCCCTGGGCGCGCCCTGATGCTTCATGGGGCCCATGTGGCTCCATCGACCCTATTCTCAAGTCTATAAATTCATATTTCCCGAGAAAAAGTAGGAGAGGAAGTTTCATCGCGTTTTACGACATGGAACTGCCGCCACCTCCTGTTCTTCATCGGGTGGCCAGATCTAGAGTCCGCTCGAGGATCCAGAGAGGGGAATCCTTCGTCATCGTCTTCATCAACCATCCTCCATCACTAATTTCATGATGCTCACCACCGGAGTGAGTCCTTCATAGGCTTGCTGGACAGCGATGGGTTGGATGAGATTTATCATGTAATTGAGTTAGTTTTGTTAGGGCTTGATCCCTAGTATCCACTGTGTTCTGAGATTGATATTGCTATGACTTTTCTATGCTTATTGCTTGTCACTAGGGCCCGAGTGCCATGATTTTAGATCTGAACCCTTTATGGTTTCATGAATATATTTGTGTTCTTGATCCTATCTTGCAAGTTATACGCACCCGCTACGTGTTATGATCTGCATACCTCAAGGTGACAATAATTGGGATTCTTTTCAGTGATTACCGTACTTTGAGGAGTTCATGTATTCACTATGTGTTAATGCTTTGTTCCGGTTCTCTATTAAAAGGAGGCCTTAATATCCCTTAGTTTCCTTATGGACCCCGCTGCCACGGTAGGGTACGACAAAAGATGTCATGCAAGTTATATCACAAGCATGTATGACTATATACGGAATACATGCCTACATTACATTGATTGGGGCTAGTTCTGTGTCGCCCTAGGTTATAACTATTACATGATGAATGTCATGCAGCATAATTATCCATCACCGATCCAATGCCTTCAAGCTTTTCACATATTGATCTTTGCTAAGTTACTAATATTGATGTTACTGTCGCACTTGCTAGAAAACCTATTGCTACTGTCGTTACCATTACTATTGTTACTACTCCCATTACTATCAAACTACCATACTACTGTGCTACTGATCACTCTGCTGCAAATATTTAGTCTCCAGGTGTGGTTGAATTGACAACTCAACTGCTAATACTTGCAAGTATTCTTTGGCTCCCTTTGTGTTGAATCAATAAATTTGGGTTGAATACTCCACCCTCGAAAACTGTTGTGATCCCCTATACTTATGGGTTATCAAGACCTTTTCCTGGCGCCATTGCCGGGGAGCATAGCTCTATTGTTGAGTCACTTGGGATTTATATATGTTGATCACTATGAATAATCTTAAGGATGATAGAATCAAGATCATTCCCTCTAGGACGAGGGGAGGTAAGGAACTGTTATCTAGCTCTGCACTTGATTCACCTTCTGTTTGGAGTAAGCTTGCGACACCACCACCTGCTATTAATTCTGATATGTTGCAAGTAATTGATGATGCTACTTCTGCTATGAATGATTCTATTGATGATGCTAGTACCTTGCTTGATGATACTGTGCCACTAGGTGAATTTTTTGATGAACAACTTGCTAAAGCTAAAGAATTTGATAATGCTCAAACTGATGAAATTACTAAAACTGATGAAGTTATTGAAACTGAAAAGTATGAAACACCCATTTGACCTAGCTCTCCTAGATATGAATTTCCTAAGATACCTGAGGGTTATGTTATGGATGGAGAGATAGCTAGGGAATTTCTTGCTTGTAATGATAGGATTATCTTAAGAAATTACTATGTAAGCTGAAAGAAAAACTCTAAATGCTAGAATGAAATATGATCCTAAGTTTGCTACTTCACCTATCTTTGTTACTGATAAGGATTATGAATTCTCTGTCGATCCTGAGTTAATTACTTTGGTTGAATACGATCCTTTCCATGGTTATGAAACTGTAACCGTTGTGGCACATCTTACTAAGTTAAATGATATAGCCACCCTATTTGCTCATGAGGAAAAATTCGCTATTGCTATATTCTTAGGTTGTTTCCTTTCTCGTTAAAGGTGATGCTAAGATATGGTATAATACTCTTGCTCCTGGTTGTGTGCGTAGTCCCCGGGATATGATAGATTACTTCTTTAAAAAATATTTTCCAAAACAAGCTGCCTTACAGGAAATATGTAACTTTGTGCAAATTGAAGAAGATAATCTCCCTCAAGCTTAGGGGAGGCTTCTCCAACTACTTAATGCTTTGCCTGATCATCCTCTCAAGAAAAATGAAATACTTGATATCTTGTATAATGGACTGACTGATGCTTCTAGGGACTACCTAGATAGTTGTGTTGTCGTGTTTTTAGGGAACAAACTATTGAAAAAGCTGAAGAACTGGTGAATAATATAGTGAAGAATGATAATGATTGGACACTTCATGAACCACCACCTAAACCCACTCCAAAGAAGAGAGGTATTCTACATCTCAGTCCTGAAGATATGCAAGAGGCCAAGAAATGTATGAAGGAAAAAGGTATTAAAACCGAAGATGTTAATAATTTACCACCTATTGAAGAGATACATGGTCTTGACACACCGACACATGTAGTAGAGGTAAATTCTCTTATGAAGTTTGATGAAGGTGATATTCCTTATAATAAATCTCCTACTCAATGCTTGTATGAATTTGACAATTACATTATTAAGCAAGATCATTTCAATGCAAATGTTATGAAACAATTGAAACATAACGCCTACATGATTAGTCGCTTAAGTGACTTGATGTTTAGAATTGCTAATGATGTCAAAGGTGTTGGTAAACATGCATCTATGGTCCAAACCCAGTTAGAACAAGTTGCTAAATCTCAACGTGATTTGCTCAATGAAATGAATAATCACATGAATGATCATGCTGTTAGAGTAATGACTAGAGGAGGTAGAATGACTTAGGAGCCACTTTATCCTAAAGGTCACCCACAAATAATTGAGCGAGACTCTCAAAGAACTAATGTTGATGCACCTAGACCATCTTAAGAGAAAAAGAAAAAGAAAATGGTAGGACTTTGCATACTTCTACTGAACCTGGGGTAGAAAAACCTTCTGAGAATAGTAATGATGTTTCTATTTCTGATACTGAAATACAATCTGGTAATTAACATTCACCTAGTGATAACGATAATGACAATGATGATGTTGATGTAGATACTCAACCAAACAATGCTAAAGAAACGGACAATGATGTTGAAAGGATCACACATGGGGCCTAGAGTATATCTCTCATGGTCGGAGGGGCAAATCCCATCTTGCTCGACCATGTCTCGCAGCATGGGTCTGGACAAGCCAGAAACCTACCTTTGTAACTACCCAGTCACGGAGTAGCGTTTGGTCAGCCCAAATCAAGTTTGTCACCATCCCGAGTACATGCGCCAGCTCAGGTCTTAGGACATAGAATGTAAGTTGTACTAGAGACTCACAGATGACATATCGCTGCGTCTCATAGTTGGGTCTGTCCGACTCGGGCCTTATCTCGACTCGGATCAGACCATGGCGAATCCAACCAGATCCTTCTGAGCCCATATTATCCGATTACCATCTAATGCTCCATGGCTAGTGAGATCGAGCCATCCACCGTGTCATATGCTAGTCTAGTTGGTTCTGCATCCACACAACCCTTTCGACTAGCGAGCTTTTGGGGCAGTCATCATACAATGTATAGTCCCACAAACAAGTCACGTACTTGCTGATACACATCATTGATAATGTCCATGGACTATCTTTATTCATAAACACATATGAAATATCATCATACCAGACACCAAAGTGGGTTGTAAAATCATATATGTGTCCATGGATTCATGCTTATGTCCCATGCAAGAAATGGGGATGAATTTCAAACACCTCGGCACCGTGGCTCGCCGACAAACGTTGAGATAATTGGTTTTGAAATTCTAGTAAATCCAAAACTCATCTGAAATTCATGAACCTTGGTATGCTATCATGGAATGGCACCAACATGTTGTGGTAAAAACAATTGTCCCATTTGGGTCAGGTTTTGGTATAAGTTTCTCACAAACCAGAGCTTCTCACAAGAAGCCTCATGGTTCCGGTAGGGAACGTGTCACCTTTGTGGATGAAACGATATTCGTTGCCTCTTCTTGCTTTCAATTTTTTTAGTGTCAACATAGAACAACAAGAGTGTCGTGTTAAATATTGGAATTTTTTGGGGTTCGTTTGGACATTTTTATACATTAACTGGGTTTTCTAGGCATTTATGTGCATAATTCAAATTTGAACTACATGCACATGCTCCAGTGCATAAAAATGGGTTGAAAAATCAAATGTGTGTCCTTGCTTGCATGCTTAGGTACCATGCAAAAAATGGGAATGAATATCAAAAACCACGACACCGCCGCTCTGCCACAAACATTAAGATACATGGTTTTAAAATTCTAGTAAATCCAAAACTCGTCTGAAATTCATTAAACTTGGCATGCTATCATGGAATGGCATCAACATCCTATGGTAAAAGAATTGTCCCATTTGGGGCAAGTTTGGATATAAGTTTCTCACAAACCAGAGCTTCTCACAACAAGCCTCATGGTTCCAGTAGGGAACGTGCCACCTTCGTGGATGGAATTATATTCGTTGCCTCTTCTTGCTTTCAAATTGTTGTCTAGTGGCAACATAGAGCAACAGGAGTGTCGTGTTAGAAATTAGAATTTTTTCTGGGTTCGTTTGAACATTTTTATACATTAACTGAGTTTTCTAAGCATTTTATGTGCATAATTCAAATTTCAACTACAGGCACCTGCTCTAGTGCAGAAAAAATGGGTTGAAAATCAAATGTGTGTCCTTGGCTGCATGCTTAGGTTGCATGCAAGAAAAGGGAATGAATTTCAAACAGCAGGCCATCGTTGCTTGCTCGCAAAACATTGAGACTTTGTTTTTAAATTCTAGTAAATCCAAAACTCGTCTAAATTTTATGAAACTTGGCATTCTATCATGGAATGGCACCAACATGTTGTGGTAAACAAATTGTCGCATTTGGGGCAGGTTTTGGTATACGCTCCTCACAAACCAGAGCTTCTCCGAAGAAGCCTCGTAGTTTCGATAGAGCGTGTGTCACCTTTCTGGACGAAATGACATTCGTTGCCTCTTCTCGCCTTGATTTTTTTTCTAGATACAACATAGAGCAACATGGGTGTTATGTTAAATTTTGGAATTATTCGTGGTTCCTTTGGACATTTTTATGCATTAACTGAATTTTCTAGGCATTTTATGTGCATAATTCAAATTTGAACTACAGACACATGCTCCAGTGTAGCAAATTGGATTGAAAAATCATATGTGTATCCTTCCAGCATGCTTAGGTCCCATGCAAGAAATGGGAATGAACTTCAAACACATCGGCATCGTGCCTTGGCCGCTGATGCAGCTTGAACTATGTCGGTATTTCCCCAAAGAGGAAGGGATGATGCAGCACAGCTATGGTAGGTATTTCCCTCAATGATGAGACCAAGCACTACAAAAAAAGACACATCCGTGACATTTTGGTCCGAACGAAAAAAATTCTGTCATACTTATGACACTTCTATGACGATAATTGTGACAAAACCCGGTATCATCATAGATGTGGTGGGGTCCTACTTCTATGACAAAAAATCATGACAGAAAATGGGCTTTTCGTCCTGGGTGGGCCGGAGACGTAGCTGCATGACATTCTTTGGGCCGTCCATGACGGATAAAACCGTGGTAGAAGTGAGGGCGAGGAAAATATCGGGGTGTTCCCGGTTACGGTGGGTGGTCGGGGCCGAGCGATGCGAGTTTCTCTCGTACACGCACGCGCGTGGGTGCGAGGCGTTGGGCTCTAACTGAACCCGAGCGAGGCATTGGGCTCTAACTGAACCCGAGCGGTTGCACTGCAGGCTACGCGTTACTGAACCCGAGTGCTCGATCGAGCGATTCCTTCGCTACTGCTGCTAACTGAAGCCGATCGATGCTGCCTCTGGATGAATAGTGAGCGTTGCTGGGGGGTTTGGATGAACAGTTCCTGGTGGGGGTGGATGAACAGTACCCCATGGTGTTGCCTCTGGACGAACAGGACCCCGATCGATCGAGCCGGTTGGGGCTGGATGAACAGGACCCCGTGGAGGGCTGGATGAACAGTAGACGGTGGAGGGATGGATAAAGAGTAGCCAGTGGAGGGGTGGTTGAACAGGACCCCGTGGAGAGGGTTGGTTGAACAGTAGCCGGTGGAGTAGCACGCGGTGGAGGCTAGATGAACAGGAGCCCGTGGATGAACAGTCGCAGGTGGAGGCTGGAGGAGGTCGACGGTGGATGAACAGTAGCCCGTGGAGGCTGGAGGGGGTCGACAGTGGAGATGAACAGTATCCCGTGGAGTCCCATTTTGCGGTAGGCCACACCCCTCCCGATGAACAGGACCCCCGTTTCGATCGTAGCGCTCACACAAGTCCGTTTCCTCCGTTTTGCGGTACGCAACACCCCTCCCGATCAACAGGACCCCCGTTTCGACCGTAGGAGGTCTGTTTCCTCCATTTTGCGGTACGCTAGACCCCTCCCGATGAACAGGATCCCGTTTCGAACGTGGCCGGTCGAACACAAGGCCGTTTCCTCCATTCTGCGGTATGCCAGGCCTAGTTTCCATCGGTTGTTCCGTCCAAGCCGGTTGGCTCCCACGCGTTCCGTTGCCTCCCGATGAACATGACGCATTCCGTTGCCTCCCCATGAACACGACGACGATGCAATTTCTCCGTTCTGACCCAGCCATGTACACGAGCCCTGGCAGTACGTATGCGCGAGTAGGTGTTCGAGACCCCGCCAGTATGTACGTACGTGGTCGTATTTACTTTCTTGCACCCTAGCCGATGTACGTACATGTACCTGCTATGTGCGCGCCTCTACTACAACACGTGCGCGCCTCTACATCGACCAGTATGTACGTACACGTTCGCGACCAGAATGACAACGCTATGTACGCATCGACCAGGTGGGTCCCGACTGTCACGCACTTCCTTGCATGCGAAGATGTAGCTGGTGGGTCCCAGCAGTCAGGGGGCGAATCTTTTTTTTTTTGCCCGGACGCACTTCCTTGCGTGCGAAGATGTAGCTGGTAGGTCCCAGTAGTCAGGGGGAAATGTTTTTTTTCGTGAAATACGGTGGCCCGTCCGGTGGGTCCCCGCTGTCAGGTGCAGGAATAATTATTTTCCACGTAATAAGGAGGCACTTCCTTGCGGCTGCCGTGGACCCAGCTGTCAGCCTCTCCACGTACAATACTCTTCCGATGGAAGTCGGTCGTTGACCACGCCGCGCCGAGAGCACCAAGGCGGTGGACGACGGCGAGGCCTAGGAAGGGGATGACGCCGAGCCAGGGAAGACACGGCAGTGGATGCCCACGCGGAGAGGAGTACGAGGGTTCACTGGTTTGGCTGCGGTGTGAGGCTGTCGTCGCTGCAGAATAACAGGGGGTGTGGGTGAGCAGAGGGATGGCCTGGCCAGTGGTGGGAGTAGTAGGGGGCGGTGAGGCCTCCACGGCATCACAGCCGGCAACGGGAGGCAGGAGCATGCGGCACGACCGACGCTACTTTGGGCGGCTGGAGCAAGAAGACCAGAGGTTGAAGAAGCACTACGGCCGTTGGATAGACATCGTGCGGTCACTGGAGCTAGAATCGTTAATATTGACTAAGTTGACAAAGCACTCCATCCCCGTCAACTTAGTAGGCCCACAAGGCAGCCTCCCACCAAGGTGGGTCCCAACTAGCAGGGGGAGTATTCATTTTTTTGTTCGTAATAAGGAGGCACTTCCGGTGGGTCCGAGCTGACAGCGGGGGAACGTTTTTTTCACGAAATACGGTGGCCCGTCCAGTGGGTCCCAGCAGTTAGGGGGAAACATTTTTTTCACCAAATACGATGGCCCGTCCGATGGGTCCCTGCTGTCAGGTGGAGGAATAATTATTTTCCGCGTAATAAGGAGGCACTTCCTTGCGGCTACCGTGGACCCAGCTGTCAGCCTCTCCACGACAGTACTCTTCCGATGGAAGTCGTTCCTTGACCACGTTAACCATGTCGCGCCGAGAGCACCAGGGCGGTGGACGACGGCGAGGCCTAGGAAGGGGACGATGCGGAGCCGGGGAAGACGCGGCAGTGGATGCCCACGCGGAGAGGAGTACGAGGATTCACTAGTTCGGCTGCAGTGTGAGGCTGCCGTCGCCGCAGAATAACAGGGGGTGTGGGTGAGTAGAGGGATGCCCTGGCCAGCGGTGGGAGTAGTAGGGGGCGGTGAGGCCTGCACTGGAGGCGGAAGCAGGCGGTCCCACCGGTGTTGGATTTGGCGGCTGGAGCAAGAAGATCAGAGATTGAAGAAACACGACGGCCGTTGGATTGACATCCAACGGTTACGTCTGCTAGAATCATTTGTTGATGTATATAATAACTAAAAAAATCTTGCATACGCGTCAACTTAATAGGCCCATAAGTCAGACCATTCCCTCTTTTTTTTATAATTTATATATAGCTCATTGCGACTTCTTATACAATTTATTGCAGTCCGTTTTTTTGGTTGGCCAGGGCCAATTTCACATATTTCTGTGGGTTCCAAACTACGTTTAATACCGAAATGTCGAGCCAGATTTAAAGTACTTTGAAGATATATTTAAATTAGGTTAATGCCCAGTGAAATAGGAATCTGAAAATGTGAAAAATTCAGAAATTATAAAGTAATTGCCAATTTGTCATCTATTTTTATATTTACAACCCATTTCATATTACTTTCAAGATTTGCAGGCGTCTTGAAAGAGTTGCAGCCCATTAGGGCGTAGAAAAATAAGTAGGCCTGGATTGGGTATTCTTCAGAAAAAATAAACTGGGCTCATTTTCACAAAGAAAAAATAGCTGGGCTGGTCACATGGTGAACATAAAATATAAGCCTGGGCTAGACGGGCCACAACCCAGTTCAAACCCTGCTCCGTCTCAACAATAACAAAAAAAATACTGCCCGAGCAGCTACGTCCAAGGTGTCAGCCGATCTTGTGCTGTTCTCTTGTCTATTGACTATATACGCTCACAATGTCGTGGGTCCCAGATGTCAGGAAAACACTAGGAGGAAGCATTTTATTTTTCCATACGCTGACATGGTGGGCCCGTACTGTCATCCTCTCCACGTACTTCTACCGATTCCTGTTGTTTGTTGACCATGTTGACAACGCGAGAGGGTGGCGCCGCGGCGAGCGCACCTGTAACATCCCAAAATTCTAAATTTTGGAATGTTATAATAAATAGATAGATTTGATTGATTGCTTGATTGATTGTGTGAAATTGAGTGGAATTCGAAACCTTTTGAAAGTTAAATGAGAGGGAATAAAAGGACTTCCCCAAACTTTCATTTGGCATTTTGATCTCCATGAATTCAAATTCTTTTCAAATACAAAACCCTTGAGTGAAGATGATATGACTTCTTCCATTTAAATAAATGAAAAGGGGTTTTGAAAATATTTGAATTTCACTTGGAAATATTTCCAATTCAGAAACTTTAAGCAACTCAAAGATTTTCACGAGAGAAGATAAAATGACATCTTCAAAACATTTGAAATATGAATTGGAACTTCAAAAGGATCAAATTGAGAGTCCTTTTGGAAATTATTTTCAATTTGGAGTTATTTGGATTTTATTCAAATTATTTTTCTCCAAAAATAAAATATATTGAAAATAGGGTAAAATGATTCCCTACAGTAGAAAATTGGAGAGAAATAAATTTGAAATAATTTTGGTATTTTTAAAATGATTTTTATTGGATTTTATTAGAGAGTACCACTCTTTGCTTTATTTGAATTTTTGTGGATTTTATTTGGAGCTACAATAATGTTCAAGTTGTAGAAAATCGTTTTCTGAAAATTTTGATATATTGTATGCCTATATAATATTTTATTTATTTGTTTTTTTATTTTGTTTGTCTGTGTTTTAAAAAAAATATTAAAAAAAACTCTTCTCGGACCGACTGGGCCGAAGCACAGCCGGCCCAGCGCCGCGCCGCCTCGCCCGTCGTCCCCGACTAGGACTTCCCCGAAGTCCGGCTCCACCACGGCACCGTTGCCCCTCGCCCAAGTCGGCCGCCGCCTCTTTATAAGCGTCCCCTCCCCTCTCTCTGCTCGCTCCGCCGCCCCTCCCGCAACTCGCCTCGCCTCTCCTCGCCGCTGCCGCAGATCGCCTCGCCACCGCCGACGAGATCCCGCTCGCCGTCGACCTCCATCGACTCCACCATCGAACCCGCCTTGCTGCGCCGCGCCTCCCCGACCTCTCTGTCGTCGCCACAGGCCCCAGGAGTAGCCGCCCCATCGAGACCCGAGCCACCGCCGTCGTCTTCTTTACCGCCGACGCCGCCGCTGCCGCGGTAAGCCACCGAAATCTCCTCGGCCGTCCAATTCGTTTTAGATGGTTAGGATTAGATCGTCTGTTTTTTTCTTTTCAATCGTTTTCTGTTAAGCTCCGGTCGTCCGCCCGTAACCACAAATGGGCGCACGTTTTCGTCCAATCACGTAGTGCCACGTAGCCCTGCCCGATCAAAAGTTTTTTTTTCTTTTCTGTTTTGTTTTAAAATTTTCAGAATAGTTTCTGTTTTAGATTGTTAATAACTTTTATATTTTACATCCAAATTGAGTGATTCTTTTTGCATTAGATTCAAAGTTTATTAAAGTTCCTGTTTGTACAATTATATTTCAAATTTGAGTAGTTTTAAATTGAATTGGATGAAATTTGCTCAAATCAGTATTTTTGCCGTAACTTGAGTTCCATAACTCCGTTTGAGTTGATTCTTTTTGCAAATCGAATCTCTTGACATAAACTTCTAATAAGGCCAAATCCACATAATTTTGGTACTGTTAGAAATTTCTTTATGTTGCAAGAGTTATTTGCTTGGCTTTAATGTTTTCCGAATTGTCTTCTTCGTTCTTTCTGATCTTTTGAGTGATTGCTTATGTGTGGTTACTATTGCTTGCTTACGATAGATTGACCGGAGTGTGACGAATAGAACTATCAGGAGTCATAAGTGCGAATCATCTTCATCAACAGTACGAGGCAAGTTCACACTTTGATCATATCCCTTTCATACCCAGTTTTTATGCATTAGTTTCACCCCTCAAACATTGCATGGTTAGGATTTGATACCATGTGAGTATTGGGAAGTAGTTGATGAGGTAGGAACCTATTGTCCTGCATTTCAAACCTTGGGAGTCACTTTTACGTTATGCTTATACTGCTATGCTATGCTCGTAGACGTGGATTGGGTTTGAGTGTATCCCATGACAGATGTGAGATTGTTTACTTAATGGTTAACTTAAGGTGGCTACTTTAATACACATCTAGGTGGATTGGTTGGGCACCCTGGAGCACCCAGTGTTTTGCCTGGGCACCTAGAGAACCCAGTGCTTGCCCAAGGGGATCCCGGAGGACCCGTGTGATCACCCTATGGAATGCCACCCAGGCTCAAAGGGATCATAAGATTATTCATGCTAGAAAATTCCGTGTGCAGCCACAAGCCATTATGGGCTCTGGCATAGTTGAGTAATTTGCGTGAGCTCTCGAAGAGGTGGACTAGCAGATGTAGGGGGATTCTAGGTGTACCGGTCCACCCGGAGTAGAGAGTAAATGCTCCTGAAAGATTGTGTCTCGGTCATCCATTTCTCAAACACCATGTAGTGCGAGAAAATCCAATGGAGGAGATTGAGTCTTGCGGGGAAAAGTGCGCAAACCTCTGCAGAGTGTACAAACTAATCATGATTAGTCGTGTCCCCGGTTATGGACATCTTGAGTATCTGGTTCTTGAATTATCCTGTTGATCTCAACACTTTATTTAATTAATTTGTTGGGTTGATGATTATTAATTTGAGATTGAGTTGGAGGAACCTTCTCAATATTTTCAACAAACTCTGTAGTTAAATAAAATATTTTCCTTTGCAGTAGGGAAAAATTGGCTTTTCGCAAAAACATGTTAACCATAGAGCTTTCCACCAGCCAAATATGCATGTTGTGATAGCTATTATTCATCATTTATCCTATGGTGTGAATTTGCCAGTACATTCAATGTACTGACCCTTTGTGGCTGCAACGTCTCATGTTGCAGGATCTTACGACGAGTAAGTGATACGTTAGGGTTACGATTTCTACACTCAACTTTGCCGTTGGTGTTGATGGGAATCCACAACCTTGTTGTTACTTCCGCTATTTGGACTGAGGTAATAGTATTTACGTTACTTTATACATGTGATTTACCTCTGTTATAAATCCTCGAGTACTGTGTGTGTCAGCATACCGATCCAGGGATGACACTTAAGCACAGAGACTTGACCGTCTGAGGTTGGGTCGCTACAAAATGGTATCAGAGCACATGTTGACTGTAGGACGTGACCCTAGAAACTGGCAAGCCCATAGGAAAGATTTTCTCTAAAACTTTATTTTCAAAAAAGATCTTTTACCTCTCATCTTTTCTAAGCTTTTCCAAGTATTTTTCCTCTCATCTCAAATAGTTAGACTATACCCCTTTCCCCATTTGACCACACGAGGATTCGACGAATGAGGCCACTCCAAGAAGTACAAGATATTGGACAGCTAAGACCACTTCGGAATGAAGAGGATTTTACTATGCATTAGAATAATGGAAACCTCAACGGTTGAAGACTCCGAAGACTAGGAGAATTTGAAGGCTATGAAGAATTTCCAGATTGGTATGACCTAGGAAGGCTACCCTGATGGAACTTGTTAGACTATGGAAGCTGTAAATACCCGAGATCAAGGTGTATCGGAGAAAGACTGGAACAAGGAGCATTAGAACTCAAAGTTTTGTCAAGAAAACCCTAAGGCAGGAGATATCAATTATGGGATGAAAGCTCATGGCAGTAACATGGGCATAGACATGGCTAACCAAGGTGTTATTGCCCCCTTATGCTATTTCTACCATGCTGAGTTAAACATGCTTTTCGTTGCAAGGATTGGATGACAAGAAGGCTGATGGAGCACCTATCAGGAAGACGAAGTTTTAACCTTAGCTGGTGTATTGCTAGGATCTGGAGCATTACATCAAGAAGTTAAGATGGACCTGCAGGAAGCTATATTTGACAAGGAAGCATTTCGTGAAGAACTCAGGACCCAGAAGCTAAAAGTAGCCAAGCTGGAGGAGCAAAACCTCGAGGTACTAGAGATTCGTCAGGAACTGAAGGACAGTAGGACCATGGTTCATGCCAAGGATGTTGAAACCCAGAAGTTTAGAACGTGACTCCAACATATTAAAGAACGTCACGAGAGACTTCGCGTCAACAGAGATGATCTGGCAAAAGAACTTGAGAAGGACAAGCACGGTCAGAAGAAGCCATCGGAGACATGAACAAGACTTGAAGAGTTTGGCGACCTTGAAGATTTATTGACCCTTAGAAGACCAAACCCGTGTTATATACCTACGTTAGATGCGACGTTTGTGAGCTGTCATTTGTTTGTTGTTTTTCCGACAGCCACAGATGAAATCTGTTTTTTTTCAAAACTATTGTTTGTATTGTGTGTATCCCTCTCTATCTCTCTTATCTCACCCCAAACCCATGGACCCAGTAGAGGATGAATGGAGATGAACTCACATCCCCGAGACCGATAAGTCAATTGGAGACGGACCGATGGATTCATAACATGGAAGATCATATGGAGAATCACACTATGGCCGGAAAGGATATGGCCCAGCATGCTCTTAAGTGCTTTGAAAGAGGTGCTACTACCTGGTGGAGGATGTACCAAACCATCAATGGATGGCAAGGAGTAACCACTTGGAAAGAATTTAAGTTGACTTTGCCAAAGTCTCGGTTTGTGTCCCAGGAGCTGAAGCCTTATGGAAATGATATGAAGAAACCCTGTGCATGCAAGCTTTGTGGAGAAATAGGACACAACCATAAAGAACACAAGGATGAATGCCCTAATTGTGAAGGAAATCACCCAGCTGAAGAATGCCCAACTAGGCAGACCACTTGTTTCTTGTGTGAAGGGAATACCCACTACCCTGCTCAGTGTCACATTTACCCCATGGTTCAAAGAACCATCCAGCAGAAGAAAGAAGCAATGAAAGGAGCCCTCATGAAAATTTTAGATGAACCTGTGATGAAGGAAGAGGTGGAGGACACACCCAAAGAAGACTCAATTAAACCATGCACTAAGTCATGCTATTCATGTGGAGAGGAAGGACACATCTCCCAGAATTGTATGAATGGGGACCTAGTAGAATTCCCGGCAGAGGAAGTAGAGTATGACCCACAGGAAATAGAAGCCCTGATCGGAACGGAAAAGTCCAGGAAGAGAAGTAGATCGGATACCAGGAAGGACGTGAGTCATATCACCTCTTTCAGGTGCAAGGACTCAGGGCACTACTTCAGCAGTTGCCCAAAAAGGAAGCCGAGGACCCAAGGAGGCTATATAATCACAAGGAAACCTCGGGACTTGTCAGAAGTAATATGTTTTCGTTGTAATGGAGCAGGGCACTTTGCCATAGATTGTCCCAAAGAGAAGGAGGCTTGTGCTAAATGGATGAGTTTGCAACAAAAGTAATGTTGTAGTAGTAGAAGTAATGGGAACAACTCTTTTGTATTGAGGTGTTGAGTTGAGGCATGTAATGGAAATGCAGGAGATTGTAATAATTGGAGAATCAATAAAGTTAGCCTCATTGGTACTGATTTGGATTTAATGAGTTGTTACGCTATGAAGGAAGATTTTGACCATTTTTGAGGATATGAGAAATATGGTCTATGAATGAATCTGTGCATTTCAAGGGTGGTAGTAACTGTGAGAACCCTTGACCCCTGGAAAAGATAAGGATATTCCACGAAGTGGATTTCGGACAAAATAAGTATGAGTTTTGTCTCGATATGTGGGATACCCCAAGAGGTATGAAAGAATGAAGTATTATTGGATATAAAGGAGCTATAATGTGGGTAATATGGAGCAATTGTAACTCCATGATGAGACGGAGTAATCACGTCTTAGTTTGGTGCCAATAGAAGGAAGAAAGACAGTAGAATCGGATGGAGTTAAGAATGCTGGGAAGCTGGATATTGGAATAATGACCAGTTGCCCCGATGATGAGTTCGAGGTTTACAAGTGATGAGATGGGTCATAACCCACAGGCCCCAGGACCTGCCAAGAAGCAAGCACATTCTTGCTGAAGGAATAAATCGTGGAAGAGATTACAACGTTAACCATAGACGATTTTATAGGAGTAATGCAAAACCTGAGAGTCGTGAAGGAACGATAGATGTTTGTTTGGCTTGCAGAATCAATGGATATCCGAACTTAGTTCGTTGACAAGAGAAATTCTGCAATGCTTGTGAGGATGACCGAGTGTTAGAATGCGAGATTAGCTAAACCATATACAGGGTAATGATTTGGGTGCGGGTTGGATTGATCACCATACCGACTTACTCTTATTATTCGCCTCTGCTATATGGGATGGTAAATCTGAGTGACTTACCTATAGTAGAGCAACGACGATCAAAACCTTGTTTAAACCTTAGAATAGTATAAGTATTTTTCCCTTGTACAAGGCAGCTGTTGACAATCGTAGGGTATACGGTGAGGTTCAACCCAGACCCATTTCCTGCAGGAGAAACCATAAATTGTTGACCACCATGAGATATCGATAGTTGTATAGTATTGGCGCCAGACCCGTCAGCTAAGAAAACCCAGTCATGGTATAACCGTACCAAGATGAAATGGACACAAGAATTGAGGAAAAAAAGGTTATGCCACTACCGGAAGAAGCCAGAGAAGGAATTATACTGACGATCTGAGGAGACCGACACTTTCAAGAATAATGGATGGAGTATATGAGTTTTGATGGAACCGTAACCATGTTTCTAAGGGTGGTAGCACCCCAGACCCCCTGTGATCGATGGATTTTGAGAAAAACCCCAAACCTAAACTATTTCTTTCTAGCCTCTCCGAATCTCGAGGACGAGATTCATTTTAAGGGTGGTAGGTTTGTAACATCCCAAAATTCTAAATTTTGGAATGTTATAATAAATAGATAGATTTGATTGATTGCTTGATTGATTGTGTGAAATTGAGTGGAATTCGAAACCTTTTGAAAGTTAAATGAGAGGGAATAAAAGGACTTTCCCAAACTTTCATTTGCCATTTTGATCTCCATGAATTCAAATTCTTTTCAAATACAAAACCCTTGAGTGAAGATGATATGACTTCTTCCATTTAAATAAATGAAAAGGGTTTTTGAAAATATTTGAATTTCACTTGGAAATATTTCCAATTCAGAAACTTTAAGCAACTCGATGATTTTCAAGAGAGAATATAAAATGACTTCTTCAAAACATATGAAATATGAGTTGGAAGTTCAAAAGGATCAAATTTAAAGTCCTTTTGGAAATTATTTTCAATTTGGAGTTATTTGGATTTTATTCAAATTATTTTTCTCCAAAAATAAAATATATTGAAAATAGGGTAAAATGATTCCCTACAGTAGAAAATTGGAGAGAAATAAATTTGAAATAATTTTGGTATTTTTAAAATGATTTTTATTGGATTTTATTAGAGCAGTAGCACTCTTTGCTTTATTTGAATTTTTCTGGATTTTATTTAGAGCTAGAATAATGTTCAAGTTTTAGAAAATCGTTTTCTGAAAATTTTGGTATATTATATGCCTATATAATATTTTTATTTATTTGTTTTTTTATTTTGTTTGTCTGTGTTTTAAAAAAAAGTTATTAAAAAACTCTTCTCGGACCGACTGGGCCGAAGCCCAGCCGGCCCAGCGCCACGCCGCCTCGCCCGTCGTCCCCGACTGGGACTTCCCCGAAGTCCAGCGCCGCCACGACACCGTCGCCCCTCGCCCAAGTCGGCCGCCGCCTCTTTATAAGCGTCCCCTCCCCTCTCTCTGCTCGCTCCGCCGCCCATCCCGCAACTCGCCTCGCCTCTCCTCGCCGCTGCCGCTGATCGCCTCGCCGCCACCGACAAGATCCCGCTCGCCGCCGACCGCTCCGTCCAGCCGCCGTCGACCTCCGTCGACTCCACCATCGAATCCGCCTCGCTGCGCCGCGCCTCCCCGACCGCTCTGCCGTTGCCATAGACCCCTGGAGTAGCCGCCCCGTCGAGACCCGAACCGCCGCCGTCTTCTTTACCGCCGCCGCCGCGGTGAGCCACCGAAATCTCCTCGGCCGTCCGATTCGTTTTAGATGGCTAGGATTAGATCGTCTGTTTTTTCTTTTGAATCATTTTCCGTTAAGCTCCGGTCGTCCGCCCGTAACCACAAACGGGCGCACGTTTTCGTCCAATCACGTAGTGCCACGTAGCCCTGCCCGATCAAAAGTTTTTTTTTCTTTTCTGTTTTGTTTTAAAATTTTCAGAATAGTTTCTATTTTAGATTGTTAATAACTTTTATATTTTAGATCCAAATTGAGTGATTCTTTTTGCATTAGATTCAAAATTTATTAAAGTTACTGTTTGTGCAATTGTATTTCAAATTTGAGTAGTTTTAAATTGAATTTGATGAAATTTGCTGAAATCACTATTTTTGCCGTAACTTGAGTTCCGTAACTCCGTTTGAGTTGATTCTTTTTTCAAATCGAAGCTCTTGACATAAACTTTCTGATCAGGCAAAATCCACATAATTTTGGTACTGTTAGAAATTGTTTTATTTTGCTAGAGTTATTTGCTTGGTTTTAATGTTTTCCGAATTGTCTTCTTCGTTCTTTCCGATCTTTTGAGTGATTGCTTATGTGTGGTTACTATTGCTTGCTTACGATAGATTGACCGGAGTGTGACGAATAGAACTATCAGGAGTCATGAGTGCCAATCATCTTCATCAACAGTACGAGGTAAGTTCACACTTTGATCATATCCCTTTCATACCCAGTTTTTATGCATTAGTTTCACCCCTCAAACATTGCATGGTTAGGATTTGATAACATGTGAGTATTGGGAAGTAGTTGATGAGGTAGGAACCTATTGTCCTGCATTTCAAACCTTGGGAGTCACTTTTACGTTATGCTTATACTGCTATGCTATGCTCGTAGACGTGGATTGGGTTTGAGTGTATCCCATGACAGATGTGAGATTGTTTACTTAATGGTTAACTTAAGGTGGCTACTTTAATACACATCTGGGTGGATTGGTTGGGGCACCCTGGAGCACCCAGTGGTTTGCCCGGGCACCTGGATAACTCAGTGATTGCCCAAGGGGATCCCGGAGGACCCGTGTGATCACCCTATGGAATGCCACCCAGGCTCAAAGGGATCATAAGATTATTCATACTAGAAACTTCCGTGTGTAGCCACAAGCCATTATGGGCTTTGGCATAGTTGAGTAAGTTGCATGAGCTCTCGAAGAGGTGGAGTAGCAGATGTAGGGGGATTGTAGGTGTAACGGTCCGCCCGGAGTTGAGAGTAAATGCTCCTTAACGTGTCCCTAGTAAGCCTCTAGTTGACTAGCTCGTTGATCAACAGATAGTCATGGTTTCCTGACTATGGACATTGGATGTCATCGATAACGGGATCACATCATTGGGAGAATGATGTGATGGACAAGACCCAATCTTAAGCATAGCATAAAAGATCGTGTAGTTTCGTTTGCTAGAGCTTTTCCAATGTCAAGTATCTTTTCCTTAGACCATGAGATCGTGCAACTCCGAGATACCGTAGGAGTGCTTTGGGTGTGCCAAACATCACAACGTAACTGGGTGACTATAAAGGTGCACTACGGGTATCTCCGAAAGTGTCTGTTGGGTTGGCACGGATCAAGACTGGGATTTGTCACTCCGTGTGACGGAGAGGTATCTCTGGGCCCACTCGGTAATGCATCATCATAATGAGCTCAATGTGACTAAGGCGTTAGTCACGGGATCATGCATTGCGGTACGAGTAAAGAGACTTGCCGGTAACGAGATTGAACAAGGTATTGGGATACCGACGATCGAATCTCGGGCAAGTAACATACCGATTGACAAAGGGAATTGCATACAGGATTGATTGAATCCTCGACACCGTGGTTCATCCGATGAGATCATCGTGGAACATGTGGGAGCCAACATGGGTATCCAGATCCCGCTGTTGGTTATTGACCGGAGAGGCGTCTCGGTCATGTCTGCATGTCTCCCGAACCCGTAGGGTCTACACACTTAAGGTTCGGTGACGCTAGGGTTGTAGAGATATGTGTATGCGGAAACCCGAAAGTTGTTCGGAGTCCCGGATGAGATCCGGGACGTCACGAGAGGTTCCGGAATGGTCCGGAGGTGAAGAATTATATATAGGAAGTCAAGTTTCGGCCACCGGGAAAGTTTCGGGGGTTACCGGTATTGTACCGGGACCACCGGAAGGGTCCCGGGGGTCCACCGGGTGGGGCCACCTATCCCGGAGGGCCTCGTGGGCTGAAGTGGAAAGGGAACCAGCCCCTAGTGGGCTGGGCGCCCCCCCATGGGCCTCCCCCCATGCGCCTAGGGTTGGGAACCCTAGGGTGGGGGGCTTCCCACTTGCCTTGGGGGGCAAGGCACCCCCCTTGGCCGCCGCCCCCACCCTAGATGGGATCCCTGGCCGGCGCCCCCCCTCCCAGGGGGCCTATATAAAGGGGGGAGGGAGGGCAGTAGATTACAGCCTTGGGCGCCTCCCTCCTCCCCTGCAACACCTCTCTCTCTCGTATAAGCTCGGCGAAGCCCTGCCGACATCCCGCTACATCCACCACCACGCCGTCGTGCTGCTGGATCTCCATCAACCTCTCCTTCCCCCTTGCTGGATCAAGAAGGAGGAGACGTCGCTGCACCGTACGTGTGTTGAACGCGGAGGTGCCGTCCGTTCGGCACTCGGTCATCGGTGATTTGGATCACGGCGAGTACGACTCCGTCATCCACGTTCATTGGAACGCTTCCGCTCGCGATCTACAAGGGTATGTAGATGCACTCCTTTCCCTCGTTGCTAGTATACTCCATAGATGCATCTTGGTGAGCGTAGGAAAATTTTAAAATTATGCTACGATTCCCGACAGTGGCATCATGAGCCAGGCCTATGCGTAGTTACTATGCACGAGTAGAACACAAAGCAGTTGTGGGCGTTGAGTTTGCCAATTCTTCTTGCCGCTACTAGTCTTTTCTTGTTTCGGCGGCATTGTAGGATGAAGCGGCCCGGACCGACCTTACACGTACGCTTACGTGAGACAGGTTCCACCGATTGACATGCACTAGTTGCATAAGGTGGCTAGCAGGTGTCTGTCTCTCCTACTTTAGTCGGAACGGATTCGATGAAAAGGTCCTTATGAAGGGTAAATAGAAATTGGCAAATCACGTTGTGGTCATACGTAGGTAAGAAACGTTCTTGCTAGAAACCTACAAACCACGTAAAAACTTGCAACAACAATTAGAGGACGTCTAACTTGTTTTTGCAGCAAGTGCTATGTGATGTGATATGGCCAGAAGATGTGATGAATGATATATGTGATGTATGAGATTGATCATATTCTTGTAATAGGAATCACGACTTGCATGTCGATGAGTATGACAACCGGCAGGAGCCATAGGAGTTGTCTTTATTATTTTGTATGACCTGCGTGTCATTGAATAACGCCATGTAATTTACTTTACTTTGTTGCTAAACGCGTTAGCCATAGAAGTATAAGTAATCGTTGGCGTGAAGACTTCATGAAGACACAATGATGGAGATCATGATGATGGAGATCATGGTGTCATGCCGGTGACGAAGATGATCATGGTGCCCCGAAGATGGAGATCAAAGGAGCATAATGATATTGGCCATATCATGTCACTATTTGATTGCATGTGATGTTTATCATGTTGTTTGCATCTTATTTGCTTAGAACGACGGTAATAAGTAAGATGATCCCTTATGATAATTTCAAGAAAAGTGTTCCCCCTAACTGTGCACCGTTGCGAAGGTTCGTTGTTTCGAAGCACCACGTGATGATCGGGTGTGATAGATTCTAACGTTCGAATACAACGGGTGTTGACGAGCCTAGCATGTACAGACATGGCCTCGGAACACATGCAATACACTTAGGTTGACTTGACGAGCCTAGCATGTACAGACATGGCCTCGGAACACGGAGGACCGAAAGGTCGAGCATGAGTCGTATAGAAGATACGATCAACATGGAGATGTTCACCGATCTTGACTAGTCCGTCTCACGTGATGATCGGACACGGCCTAGTTAACTCGGATCATGTTTCACTTAGATGACTAGAGGGATGTCTATCTGAGTGGGAGTTCATTAAATAATTTGATTAGATGAACTTAATTATCATGAACTTAGTCTAAAATCTTTACACTATGTCTTGTAGATCAAATGGCCAACGTTGTCCTTAATTTCAACGCGTTCCTAGAGAAAACCAAGCTGAAAGATGATGGCAGCAACTATACGGACTGGGTCCGGAACCTGAGGATCATCCTCATAGTAGCCAAGAAAGATTATGTCCTAGAAGCACCGCTAGGTGAAGCACCAATCCCTGAGAACCAAGACGTTATGAACGCTTGGCAGCAGCGTGCTGATGATTACTCCCTCGTTCAGTGCGGCATGCTTTACAGCTTAGAACCGGGTCTCCAAAAGCGTTTTGAGAAACATGGAGCATATGAGATGTTCGAGGAGCTGAAATTGGTTTTCCAAGCTCATCCCCGGGTCGAGAGATATGATGTCTCCGACAAGTTCTTCAGCTGTAAAATGGAGGAGAATAGTTCTGTTAGTGAGCACATACTCAGAATGTCTGGGTTGCATAACCGCTTGTCTCAGCTGGGAGTTAATCTCCCAGATGACGCGGTCATTGACAGAATCCTCCAGTCGCTTCCACCAAGCTACAAGAGCTTTGTGATGAACTTCAATATGAAGGGGATGGAAAAGACCATTCCTGAGGTATATTCAATGCTGAAATCAGCTGAGGTAGAGATCAGAAAAGAACATCAAGTGTTGATGGTGAATAAAACCACTAAGTTCAAGAAGGGCAAGGGTAAGAAGAACTTCAAGAAGGACGGCAAGGGAGTTGCCGCGCCCGGTAAACCAGTTACTGGGAAGAAGTCAAAGAATGGACCCAAGCCCGAGACTGAGTGCTTTTATTGCAAGGGAAGTGGTCACTGGAAGCGGAACTGCCCCGAATACTTAGCGGACAAGAAGAAGGCCGGCAACACCAAAGGTATATGTGATATACATGTAATTGATGTGTACCTTACCAGTACTCGTAGTAGCTCCTGGGTATTTGATACCAGTGCGGTTGCTCATATTTGTAACTCAAAACAGGAACTACGGAATAAACGGAGACTGGCGAAGGACGAGGTGACGATGCGCGTCGGGAATGGTTCCAAGGTCGATGTGATCGCCGTCGGCACGCTACCTCTGCATCTACCCACGGGATTAGTTTTAAACCTCAATAATTGTTATTTAGTGCCAGCTTTGAGTATGAACATTGTATCTGGATCTCGTTTAATTCGAGATGGCTACTCATTTAAATCCAAGAATAATGGTTGTTCTATTTATTTGAGAGATATGTTTTATGGTCATGCCCCGCTGGTCAATGGTTTATTTTTGATGAATCTCGAACGTGATGTTACACATGTTCATAGTGTGAATACCAAAAGATGTAAAGTTGATAACGATAGTCCCACATACTTGTGGCACTGCCGCCTTGGTCACATTGGTGTCAAGCGCATGAAGAAGCTCCATGCAGATGGACTTTTGGAGTCTCTTGATTACGAATCATTTGACACGTGCGAACCATGCCTCATGGGTAAAATGACCAAGACTCCGTTCTCCGGAACAATGGAGCGAGCAACCAACTTATTGGAAATCATACATACCGATGTGTGTGGTCCAATGAGTGTTGAGGCTCGCAAAGGATATCGTTATGTTCTCACTCTCGCTGATGATTTAAGTAGATATGGGTATGTCTACCTAATGAAACACAAGTCTGAAACCTTTGAAAAGTTCAAGGAATTTCAGAGTGAAGTTGAGAATCAATGTGACAGGAAAATAAAATTCTTATGATCAGATCGTGGTGGAGAATATTTAAGTCACGAATTTGGTACACACTTAAGGAAATGTGGAATAGTTTCACAACTCACGCCGCCTGGAACACCTCAGAGAAATGGTGTGTCCGAACGTCGTAATCGCACTCTATTGGATATGGTGCGATCTATGATGTCTCTTACCGATTTACCGCTCTCATTTTGGGGCTATGCTTTAGAGACTGCCGCATTCACTTTAAATAGGGCTCCGTCTAAATCCGTTGAGACGACACCGTATGAATTATGGTTTGGGAAGAAACCTAAGCTGTCGTTTCTAAAAGTTTGGGGATGCGATGCTTATGTCAAGAAACTTCAACCTGAAAAGCTCGAAACCAAGTCGGAAAAATGCGTCTTCATAGGATACCCTAAGGAAACTATTGGGTATACCTTCTACCTCAGATCCGAAGGCAAGATCTTCGTTGCCAAGAACGGGTCCTTTCTGGAGAAGGAGTTTCTCTCGAAAGAATTGAGTGGGAGGAAAGTGGAACTTGATGAGGTGATAGTCACCCCTTCCGAACCGGAAAGTAGCGCAGCGCGGGAAAATGTTCCTGTGGTGCCTACACCGACTGGGGAGGAAGTTAACGATGATGATCATGAAGCTTCGGATCAAGTTACTGAACTTCGTAGGTCCACAAGGACACGTTCCGCACCAGAGTGGTACGGCAACCCTGTCCTGGAAATCATGTTGTTAGATAACGGTGAACCTTCGAACTATGAAGAAGCGATGGCGGGCCTGGATTCCGACAAATGGCTAGAAGCCATGAAATCCGAGATAGGATCCATGTATGAAAACGAAGTATGGACTTTGACTGACTTGCCCGATGATCGGCGAGCCATAGAAAACAAATGGATCTTTAAGAAGAAGACGGACGCGGATGGTAATGTGACCATCTACAAAGCTCGACTTGTCGCTAAGGGTTATCGACAAGTTCAAGGGGTTGACTACGATGAGACTTTCTCACCCGTAGCGAAGCTAAAGTCAGTCCGAATCATGTTAGCAATTGCCGCATACTATGATTATGAGATATGGCAGATGGACGTCAAAACGGCATTCCTTAACGGCTTCCTTAAGGAAGAGTTGTATATGATGCAGCCGGAAGGTTTTGTCGATCCTAAGAATGCTAACAAAGTATGCAAGCTCCAGCGCTCAATCTATGGGCTGGTGCAAGCATCTCGGAGTTGGAACATTCGCTTTGATGAGATGATCAAAGCGTTTGGGTTTACACAGACTTATGGAGAAGCCTGTGTTTACAAGAAAGTGAGTGGGAGCTCTGTAGCATTTCTCATATTATATGTGGATGACATACTATTGATGGGAAATGATATAGAATTCTTGGAAAGTATAAAGGCCTATTTGAATAAGTGTTTTTCAATGAAGGACCTTGGAGAAGCTGCTTATATATTAGGCATCAAGATCTATAGAGATAGATCAAGACACCTCATTGGTCTTTCACAGAGTACATACCTTGACAAGATATTGAAGAAGTTCAATATGGATCAGTCCAAGAAGGGGTTCTTGCCTGTATTGCAAGGTGTACAATTGAGCACGGCTCAATGCCCGACCACGGCAGAAGATATAGAAAAGATGAGTGTCATCCCCTATGCCTCGGCCATAGGGTCTATTATGTATGCCATGCTGTGTACCAGACCTGATGTAAACCTTGCCGTAAGTTTGGTAGGAAGGTACCAAAGAAATCCCGGCATGGAACACTGGACAGCGGTCAAGAATATCCTAAAGTACCTGAAGAGGACTAAGGATATGTTTCTCGTTTATGGAGGTGACGAAGAGCTCGTCGTAAAGGGTTACGTCGACACTAGCTTCGACACATATCTGGATGACTCGAAGTCACAAACCGGATACGTGTATATTTTGAATGGAGGAGCAGTAAGCTGGTGCAGTTGCAAGAAAAGCGTCGTGGCGGGATCTACATGTGAAGCGGAGTACATGGCAGCCTCGGAGGCAGCACAGGAAGCAGTCTGGATGAAGGAGTTCATTACCGACCTAGGGGTGATTCCCAATGCGTCGGGCCCGATGACTCTCTTCTGTGATAACACTGGAGCTATTGCCCTTGCGAAGGAGCCCAGGTTTCATAGGAAGACCAGGCATATCAAGCGTCGCTTCAACTCCATTCGTGAAAGTGTTCAAAATGGAGACATAGATATTTGTAAAGTACATACGGACCTGAATGTAGCAGATCCGTTGACTAAACCTCTCCCTAGAGCAAAACATGATCAACACCAGGACGCAATGGGTGTTCGATTCATCACAATGTAACTAGATTATTGACTCTAGTGCAAGTGGGAGACTGTTGGAAATATGCCCTAGAGGCAATAATAAATGGTTATTATTATATTTCTTTCTTCATGGTAATTGTCTATTGTTCATGCTATAATTGTATTGTCCGGAAATCGTAATACATGTGTGAATACATAGACTACAACGTGTCCCTAGTAAGCCTCTAGTTGACTAGCTCGTTGATCAACAGATAGTCATGGTTTCCTGACTATGGACATTGGATGTCATCGATAACGGGATCACATCATTGGGAGAATGATGTGATGGACAAGACCCAATCTTAAGCATAGCATAAAAGATCGTGTAGTTTCGTTTGCTAGAGCTTTTCCAATGTCAAGTATCTTTTCCTTAGACCATGAGATCGTGCAACTCCCGGATACCGTAGGAGTGCTTTGGGTATGCCAAACGTCACAACGTAACTGGGTGACTATAAAGGTGCACTACGGGTATCTCCGAAAGTGTCTGTTGGGTTGGCACGGATCGAGACTGGGATTTGTCACTCCGTGTGACGGAGAGGTATCTCTGGGCCCACTCGGTAATGCATCATCATAATGAGCTCAATGTGACTAAGGCATTAGTCACGGGATCATGCATTGCGGTACAAGTAAAGAGACTTGCCGGTAACGAGATTGAACAAGGTATTGGGATACCGACGATCGAATCTCGGGCAAGTAACATACCGATTGACAAAGGGAATTGCATACGGGATTGATTGAATCCTCGACACCGTGGTTCATCCGATGAGATCATCGTGGAACATGTGGGAGCCAACATGGGTATCCAGATCCCGCTGTTGGTTATTGACCGGAGAGGCGTCTCGGTCATGTCTGCATGTCTCCCGAACCCGTAGGGTCTACACACTTAAGGTTCGGTGACGCTAGGGTTGTAGAGATATGTGTATGCGGAAACCCGAAAGTTGTTCGGAGTCCCGGATGAGATCCGGGATGTCACGAGAGGTTCCGGAATGGTCCGGAGGTGAAGAATTATATATAGGAAGTCAAGTTTCGGCCACCGGGAAAGTTTCGGGGGATACCGGTATTGTACCGGGACCACCGGAAGGGTCCCGGGGGTCCACCGGGTGGGGCCACCTATCCTGGAGGGCCCCGTGGGCTGAAGTGGGAAGGGAACCAGCCCCTAGTGGGCTGGGCGCCCCCCATGGGCCTCCCCCCATGCGCCTAGGGTTGGGAACCCTAGGGTGGGGGGCTTCCCACTTGCCTTGGGGGGCAAGGCACCCCCCTTGGCCGCCGCCCCCACCCTAGATGGGATCCCTGGCCGGCGCCCCCCCCTCCCTGGGGGCCTATATAAAGGGGGGAGGGAGGGCAGTAGATTACAGCCTTGGGCGCCTCCCTCCTCCCCTGCAACACCTCTCTCTCTCGTATAAGCTCGGCGAAGCCCTGCCGACATCCCGCTACATCCACCACCACGCCGTCGTGCTGCTGGATCTCCATCAACCTCTCCTTCCCCCTTGCTGGATCAAGAAGGAGGAGACGTTGCTGCACCGTACGTGTGTTGAACGCGGAGGTGCCGTCCGTTCGGCACTCGGTCATCGGTGATTTGGATCACGGCGAGTACGACTCCGTCATCCACGTTCATTGGAACGCTTCCGCTCGCGATCTACAAGGGTATGTAGATGCACTCCTCTCCCTCGTTGCTAGTATACTCCATAGATGCATCTTGGTGAGCGTAGGAAAATTTTAAAATTATGCTACGATTCCCAACAGTTTTTACTTCCACTATTTGGACTGAGGTAATAGTATTTACGTTACTTTATACATGTGATTTACCTCTGTTATAAATCCTCGAGTACTGTGTGTGTCAGGATACTGATCCAGGGTGACACTTAAGCACAGAGACTTGACCGTCTGAGGTCGGGTCGCTACAGCAGCAAAGCGCGCGGAGGACGACGGCGAGGCCTTGGACGTCGGCGTTAACGATTTAGGAGACAGTGGGGCGGCGATGCGTGCGCTGAGGCGCAGCTAGCCATGGGAGGCGGAAGTAGGCGGCCCCGCCAGCGCTGGTTTGGTTTTGGCGGCTGGAGGAAGACAGGACTGAAGAAACACGACAGACTGTAAAAGCAGCAAGAGTACTTAACAACCTTAACTGAAACCAGCAGGGGCACTCAATAACCATAGCTGAAAGTAGTATGAGTACTTATACAGGTTCAATCGTACAAAGCACGCCTCGAACAGTGCTACTTTGCCTACAGTTAACCAAGGGTGAGGCCGCCAAGCCCCAGGACAAGGCCCAGGCGCCACCCCGCGCATCCACAACATTCTGAAAGCGGCTTCATCTCGCAATGTGGTCAATAAACAGGATATTCGCTTTAGAGCCATGGAAAAGCAGGAACATAATCTTCTGTCCTATTCTCCAAGATAGACGGGCCTTCATTATTTGAGACCACCCATGAATAAGTATCTTTTCACCTCCAAGGGGAATGGAGTAGGTCGACATAAACATCATGTTGTGACCAAGCGCAAGTCTGACCCGACCATGGTCAGGCATCTGTATAGGAACAATAGAACTGGGCAGTTTCTGTTTCAAGAAGATCACAGCTGTAAAACTGTGTATAAGCAATAGTTTATGAACAACATATATAACAGAAAACAGCTCATACCATAAGTTTCTCGACACAGTTGGACCTGTTCAACGAGTGCAGCAGTGGCACACATATCCCACGTGGCCTTCCACCATTGAAATGCCCCACAAGAACCTCAAGACGATCAATAAAGTGTAGGAACTTGTGGATGTCGTCCCAGTCAACTTCAGTGCCATCAGTAACAGCCGAGTTGTTACAGAATAACAAACGAGCAGCCTGCTTAACTCTGAAAAAACCTACACGTGCCACCAATTATAAGAAAATATTAGTTAGAAGTAGCATCTTCGTGAGAGATTCGTTGCTACTTCTAAAGTTAAATTGTGATTAGTTAGACAGAATATGTGGATTAAGAAGTAATCGAGGCAACAAGCAAGAACCAGATACAAAACTAACATGGATGAACAATTGGAACGACGTCAGGTGGAAGATCGCAGTGAAGATGAGACCAGGTTCTGCTATTTCCATCAACATTCGTGCGCCAACTTTCAGTCTGTAAAACTTGAGAAAGTTTATCCAAGTTCGGCCATAAAAAAAGCAGTGATCTTCTTGGTTCATGAACCCAACTCGGAACTTATATCCATGGCTTGTGTTCACTGTGACCACTAAACTGGTGTATTCAGTTATGGCAAGGCTGAGCATCTTGAGTACATGTGTTCTGGCAGAGCAAATAATGCACTGCAGGAAAAATAATATGAGAACACAATGTATTCCCTATCCAAATCTAGAAATAACTTCCTCCTTCACGTCAGTGTTGACCATCGTACTGGTAGTACCTTTTATCCAAATATAGAAATCCAAATTTCCAAATTAGTCGATAGCATGTTCAAAAAAAACCCACCCTCTCGGATAGAAAAGAGGATTCTAGGAACATACTGTGCCCGTTTTATAATCATGTGTTAGGATGAGAAGGAACAAGTGTGGAGTCTCGCCGAGGGCGCAGAAACCTGTAGGGTCCTCGCACTTCGGGAACTGCAAATGAAACACACTAGATTCAGTAGGAAGAAAAATGCATCAACGGCGGCGGCTGCCATCCTAGGATTACCCGCGACCAAGGGACTTGGATTTATCGGGGATGGATGAAGAATTCGTACCTGGTTCTCCAGTAGAAAACCCTATGCACTCGCCGAGAGGGGGTTTTCTTTGAACAAGCAGATGAGGGAGAAGGGGATTCAGGCCCAGTGAAATATTGCCGCTTCATCCATCCAGCTTACTGCTAAAGCTGGAAAGGGGGGTTTGTGATTTGACGGCTCATTGGGCATTACTGCGGCGCTACGACCGGGGTGTGTCTACCGTGCAGTTGTGCACTCTAATTTGTGCATATGGCACGTGGACCCCGTTGCCGGATGCCCCACATATTAGCGAAAGGAAGTAGAAAGACAGGAGTAACTAGTTACACAAAAATTTATTTTTCACAGAGAGATACTCCCTCTGTAAAGAAATATACAAATCTTTTATATCACAACTTTATACATAAGAAAAATCAAGGGGAATATATATAACATATATAATTGTAAAAAACAAAGTTGTTTTTAACACAGTATAGACGAGTTGGTGATGATGGTGTGCCTGCCATCCTGCAATATAGGTTGTCCAATTTATATCTGACGGATAGGAAGGAAACTATGGCAATTTTGCAAAAAGGTACCAACACACCTCTCCACATTTGCAAATAAGGTCTTCCCTCGTTCATCCTTTTCTCTCATAAGATAAAATACTCATACAGATGCATCTTGATGTTACGTGCAACGCATGGGCATTATGGGGGTTTAGCTGGGAATATAATACTCAGACAGGCTCACGGTTCCGGACTTTGGGCCACAGGCCCACCCTGCATGTTTGGGCGCCCATGTGTTCTACCTCAGTGCTTTTCATTTTGCAAGCGATCGGTACGGCGCTGGTTTTAGATGCTGTCGCAAGGCGAATACACAAAATTGAATAAAGCACGGCAACTGTTGGAATGAAATCGAACGACAGTTCCTAACCAGCAATGAGAGTTGCAATTCTATCAACAATATACCATATGATAAATAATACTGTCGTATTACTTATACACACAGGACACTTGTTTCACCATGCCAGATTATTACATCAAAATCTCTCGGAGGATAGATCAGTTCGGCAGTTGCGTGCTGCTACTGAAGAATTTCAAAGTTGATTTGGACCAGCTCTCCTTGTCGTGAAAGTTCGATTTTGAGATCATCCCCTACAGCAAGATATGATTTAGATTTGAACCTTGACCATCCTTTAGCATCAATCATCATGCGACCATCCTTTGTACTCACGGTATATTGAGTAGGTTCATTCACACCAAGGCTGCGCATGGTAAGAGAAACTTGGCCGCTGTCGCCCGGATTGTTGAACGACTCCCTCGTTGCTCTAGGAATTCTGTGTTTGCAAACAAGAAGACATACCCAAACAGTTAGATCAACACAGTGAATCATGCGAAACAACATGAAAAGAAAAAAGAACAAAACACTTGGGCGGCCAATGCTTACCAAGAAGGTGGACATGTCGGTTTTTGTAAGGACTTTGGTATATGAAGTGCGAACTGCAGCCCAGTCTATTGCCGGTGCAACTGCTCGTTCAATTGCCGCTGCACGGGCCGGAGAAGATGCAAGTGCAAGTGTTGGTGTAGGTGCCGAAGCCGCTGCTGCTGCCGGAGATGGTGCTCCTTGTAGAGCTGGTGCCGGTGTCGGAGCAGGTGCCGGTGTCGATGCCCGATCCTCCGGTAGATCATCCTGATGCGCTGACACGGTCGGTGCCCAATCCTCACCTGGATCAGACTGAGCTACTGCCACTGTCAGTGCTAGAGCAACTGCCGGTGCTCGATTCGTTGCTGAAGGTGGTACCGATGTGCGAGACAGCGGCGATCGTGTCTGGTCTGCTATGATCAGCTTTCTAACTTGACTAGGCTTCGTGACCGTGATCCAGTTTTTTTCTTCATTTCTTTTAAACGCTAGAAGGACTAATTGTGGCGTTTTTGTTAAACCAAACTGCAGTTCATCATAGGGATTCAGCTTGTACTCAGACAACAGACTGATCCAATTTTTTCCAGTAATATAAGTGATGGACAGTGCCTTCGTTACTGACATGACATAAGAAGTGAAACCTGCAAAAATAGCCATCGTAGAGCAAACCAAACGGTTTATTCTTTGATGAATGTCACATGGCAAAACATGCATCGTAAAATTGCAAGAAAAGAAAGAAAACATGACATTAAATCAATAAGATTTAGACAGTAAATCAATAAGATTTACTTGATGTGACACGAGTGAATCCTTACCAGGAAATCACTATGTTGAAGTACTAAATAGAAGATTGATCATCCAACTACGGGTGGCATGCAGGGCCCCGCCTACTGCCACAAGCAGGACAGTCCAAAGGTCGTGACAAATCGTATGAACCGAACATCCATGGGACTGGAAATCCTGGTGGGTGCGATAAACCCTGCAATGCATACAAATATTGGATTGTAACCATAATTGATAAACTGTCCTCACAAAAAAGATGATCTGGATACTTCAAAATATACAGACTGAATTGAGTGGACAAACATTAACATAGACCGTTCTCAGGACTGACCACACACCAAAAGCGGCAGTACTAATAAACAATACAGGGTTCACAAACACAAATCAAGTACTGAACAATAGTACTTACTACACACAAGCAAAGTTGCACTAATTAAACTCTGCAGACTATTTCTTGCCACCGACCTATGGGATGAACCCCGCATAACTGACTAGGCCATGGACTTCGTGAGAGATGTCTACATGCACCATCACCATCTCGTCAACCTTGGACAACCTAACAGAGTGGTCTTTCCACTCATAAACATGATCATGAAGACAAGCCGCATCAGATTTGTTGGGAAGCTTTACAAGAACCACACCCTTCGTAATCGAAGGCACAACCAGGAAATTGTTGTGGTCAAGTACAGCCTCGAGAACACGCCTGACAACAATGCTACAGGAAAACACTAGTTCAGGACACGTGGCGACAAGGACACAGCAGCTGGATAGTTTAGCAGTAGAAATCATCCTCAGGTCTTCCAGTTCACACGGCATGACTTTGAGAACTTCATCTCCACCGCGGACCTAGTTCTAATTCAAACAGAAACCATATTTTATTACTACCTCCGTTCAGAAATATAAGATGATTTTTGATATTATACTCCATATATGACTACATATACGCACAGAAATGAGTGAACAAAGACACTAGAACATGTCTTCAAAGGCATAAGAGCAGAGGGATTACTTGCAATATCCATAACACAAGTTACTGAGGTAGATATACCCTCTTCAAAGGTAGCATTGATGTTCATAAAGTACTCCCTCTGTACCAAAACTCTTGTCTTAGATTTGTCTAGATACGGATGTATCAAGTCACATTTTAGTATTAGATACATCCATATCTAGACAAATCTAAGACAAGAAATTTGGGACAGAGGGAGTAGTTGAAAGTAATCTATAAGAAATCAGTGTCAACCTCTCGCATGTTTTGGTCAAAAGAGGAATTTAGAACCATCATTGGCACACAAAAATCACATGCAAGATCACCCAGAAAGTTGTACTACTAGTACTAGTACTGCGTGTTAGATGAAAAAACACGATCAAGATCGAGAAAAAGATCGTCAAGAAGAGATATTACCTGGACTTTCTTAATGAGGGATCCCGGAGAGGGGGGCTTGGACAGGGCGATGGCTTTGAGCTTGTCTGCGGTAGTCTCGGCGGGGTGCTTGCGCTTCTTCGTACCATGAGCCTCGACGATTTTGGCCAGAGCCATAGACATCACTTCGGCCGGTGCTCCAGCGTCCATCAAGAAACTGTCAAATAGAAATAAAAGAAAAGAAACCATAATCACAAACCCAAAAGAAGAAAAGAGAGGGAGTTATAGGATCAGTCTCGGGGTTGCAAGACCGGGCCTTGGCCAGAATCAACACCATTGATGCGCTCACCTTTCCTTTTTTGGGAGAGAAGAACAATGGCAGAAGCAGGTCGGGGTTTTCTTGAAGAAATGATGAACAAGATGACGGAGAAGCGAGTTGGGTAGAGAGGAAGCTGAGAGAGAAGAGTGAAATGATGGTTGCTTCGTCCATCCAACTTACTGCTGGAAAGGAGGGGGTTTTGTGATTTGACGGCTCATTGGGCATTACCGCGGCACTTCGATTGGGTTAGTCTATCGTCACTCTACTACGGAGTAATTTAGTGCATGGCTGGTGGACCCCAATGCTGGTTGTCCCACACGTCGGGGAAAGTGAGTAATTTAGTGCATGGCTGGAGGAGGATCCGCACGGTTGAGCTTGTCCACTGTTTTTCTGAAGAAAAATGATTACGGCAAGTGTTTCCACTCTTACGACGGAGGAGTGCGAAACACGGCAGCCACTTGAACATACAAAGTGCTCCTACTACTAGGCATGTCAGTGGTTCATACGTCAGTACTACATAATATTGTTGCTAGTGTAGTAAGATATGACAACAACAAATGATGTTGTGCGCATGTCAACTATATGAACAGTAATGTAGTAACATAGTACCGCTTTCTCGACTGTCCGGTCGAAAATGAATGGTGAGATCAATGTACAGAACTAGGTCTATAGCGCACGGAGAGTACGGTGCTACAGTACTCCACGAAACATGAACCATATGAAGCATGAATAGTGTTAGGCAGGGTGTATGAAGGGTGCACGGGATGGGAGCAAAAGTTCCCTTCTCGACCCACCTCTGGGTGTTTGGCAGAGTGCATGAAGGGTGCATGAGTCCACACTATTAGATTAACACAAATACATGAAGAGGAAACAACTATATTGAGATGAGAATGCAACCAAACACACCCACATGCTTTATGCTACAGTGACTGATCTGCACCGTCTGAGTTTGATCCAACGGTCATGGTGCGCCGAGACATGGACATGCCCATGTAGAGGGCGCCTAAACACCAGCGAAGTCCCTCTGCTTCTCGAGGCGCACGACGTTGGTGATGCAGGGGCGAAACGGCTGAAAGGCAATGCAATCTACGAGATGGCGGAGAGAGCCAGCCAAGGAGCGGGGAATCTTTTGGTTTTCACCATGGTAAAACACCAGTCGACAACTTCTCACATCAGGGAGCAGTGGATTTTATAGGCGGAGTCATCGTGACTAATTGTTGCCGCGCCTGCTCCCGTCAATCAAAAAATTAAAAATCCTGCCGCGCCTGCTAAAAATCATGCCGCACTCAAACACCAGAGCAACGCCACGGTGGATATTTAAATTTACCTGCCGGCAAGTAGATAAAAAAGGGGTGAAAAAACAAATGTGGCGGCGGCCTAGCTAATCGGTCGAACTAGCCCAACTAGCTAGCCACCGTGCTTCACTGATGTACTCGGTGGGAAAAGTGGTCTTTCGTGATTTGACGACTCATTTACTTGCTTCGGTGAAAACGCGCGGTAGGGCATCCCACGTCAGGAAGAATATATGCGTGCACCACCCAGGAGGACCCCGAAACCGTGCGGTAGGGTGTGCCATGTCTCGGCACGGAGGAAAAATGTGCGTGTAAAAATTTACTGTATCAGACGTAGTACCTATGGTTCGACATCGGGACCCAGCCAGTCAGTCGAAAACACCCCACTAGCCACACAACTTCATCATGCTAACATGGCACGGAGGATAGGTGTGGTTAGATCCATCTCGACCAGCCACAATGTCTCTTGTTCTAGGCAATTCTTCTATTTTCCAGGCTTTTTTTTAGTTGAAATAACACCACGGCAAGCTAGCGCCGCTCTTCATGTGTGCACGTGCAAAGGTTAGACGATGGAGAGAAGAGAGAGATCGCAGACCTGGGACCCACCAGTAAGTGAGTCAACGGCCATGCACGTGTTGACGAGGCACTCCCTCTACTCTACTCAACGTAATACTGTATAAAATCAAGTTATGGGCCAAAGCCAACAACCATTGTTGTTTCAGGCTAATGACTTACGCTTTGTAGTCCAGGTTGCTAGTTCGAATCTCGTCTTTCAAATTTGTTAGTTTTAGGTCCAAATTTGATTAATGACAAGTGGGACCCCCGTGTGTTGTTCCGATATTTCAGTGTAGGATGGTTTTTTTTAACAAACACTTTGCGCGGTTAGACAAGTAATGGCACAAGTTACACATATTTTGCAAGTTTACGAACAAAAATGACAGCGGCATAGAATATCACATCCACCCCGCAGCTTAGATGCTATGGTGATATGAATTTTTACATAGTTGGAAGTGAGATCCAATGGCTTGGGAGTAGTCTTTGTAATTATGCGCAATTTCCAAACTCTCCGAAGGTTTTTTTGCAAATAAAACATTCAAGCCTCGTGTGTGCCGCTGCATCTTGGATCCAACGACTCCCCGTTGCTCATATTAGGTGCTCCCCGTAGCTTAATTACCCGCTACGGTGATATGAACATCTAGGTTGTATGATCAGTGATTAGATGGCACATGCGTAGTACTTGTACTTTCTGCGCAATTCCCAAACTCTCTCAGCCTTATATTGCAAAAACATTCAAACCTCCTACTGTGGGCTGTTAGATCTCCATGAACTCGTATCACCATATAATCTACGGTGCGGGAGCACCTCATCTTCTCCCGTGCGAGAAAACATAAGGTGCTCTCGCAGCTTGGATGCTACGGTGATACGAGCTTCGAGGTCATTTGATCTGAGATCCAATGGCATCTGAGCAGTCTTTGTGCTTGTAAGCAGTGGCCGAACTCTTTGGGGGCTTTTCTGCAAAAAACCATTCGAACCACTGAGGAGGTGTTGGGTCACAAATCCAACGGCTCCGAAAAGCTTGTATCACCAAAGCATCTAAGGTGTGGTAGCACATGATATTCTTACATACAGGAGAATATGATGTCCTCCTTCATCTTAGATGCTACGGTGATACGAGCTTTGAGGTCGTTGGATATGGGATCCAAGGGCATCTGAGTAGTTTTTGTACAAATTGTGTGCAATTCTCAAACTCATCAAGGTTTCCTGTAAACATCATGTGAGCTGCTATATCTCATATCTACAAGCTCCAAGCAACTCGTATCGGCATATAGCATCTAAGGTATGGGGGCACATGATATTCTCCCGGGGAGGAGGGGCGGGGGTGCACAACCAATCGGTGGTTGGGAGGGTGGGGACAAATATAATCTAAACAACCCTAAACAGAGCTTCACAATTTTATCTAAGGTCGAGGGGGTGACCCCTAACAATCATAGCTTCGCCTAATTAAACACAACATTTGCATGTACTGTAGTACTAGACTTAATATTCATGTTTCAGTTTCATGTTCGTTTTAAATATTGAATTGAGGACCATGCATGTCTTACATTTTACTCCCTTCGTTCCTAAATATTAGTCTTTTTAGAGATTTCAAGTGGACTGGCACATACGGATGTATATAGACATATTTTAGAGTGTAGATTCACTCATTTTGCTCCGTATGTAGTCGCTTGTTGAAATCTCTAAAAGACTAATATTTAGGAATAGAAGGAGTATTTTTGAATTCGTGTCATACATGCATGGTTTGGAAAAATAGATGCACTATACTTATTGGATTGTTGTTGTGTTCGTGTGTGGGTGTCTGTGTGTGTGTGTGTGTGGTCATATGCTTGATACATACAAAGTTTTCTCACCTCCATATTGTTCATCTTTTAAATTTGAATTTTCATTGAAAAACTTACCTGGGATACCATGATATGTGAAATCCACGTTGAGATCACTATATCACAAACTCACTCTAATTCAACAACTCGTCATAAATCAATTACCACGTTGAGATTAGTATTTGCAAGGAAAATACGGGCATTATAATACACATAGATTTGTTTGGCAATTTAAAAGGTTCCTTTCATATTCTCGAATGGTAGGACCCAACGGCGTACCAGCCAGACCTTGGCTCGTGTTGATCCTAAAAAAATAAAAAATAACTGGGCTCGTGTCCTTTTGGTGGCGTGCACTGTACGCACATTAGGCAACCCCAACCAGTCGTGCCTCCGCGTTTCGAGTCAAAATATCTGCCGGCCAGAATTCCAGCCCTAGGAAATTCCCCTCATGTCCCCGGTCCATAATGACTACCGATGAACAATGGAGGGATGCTTTAGTAACTAGACAACGTTACCTACCGTGCCGAGCACGGTTCAATTCCCTCGGTCGCCGCTCGCCAAGGTCACCCGTCAACTGCATTGCCTAGTACTACTACTACTACTACACCAGGATGAGCACAGAATTGAGCCCATTTGTTCGTGCCTAGTACTTGTGTTAATATATCAGGCAATGCACTGGTACGGAGGGATTATCCTTTTGCTCTGCATATATAACTTGTCTGAAGTCTAACTAAGCAAAATGTTTGACCAAATCCTTTCTTAAGAAATACAACAGGACAGATGTATGGCTTGAAAATTTATTGCATGATGCAGGTTATGATATTGTTTCGAATCCTGGATCTTAAATTTCAGAAAATCCAAAAGTGACCATAAATTCTTGAAACTGAGCATGGTCACGTGATATGGCACAAATATTACTTCCTAATTTTTTTCTTCAATTTGAGACAAGCTGCTTATGACAAGTTGCACAAATGAAGAGCCAAGGTATTTTGGAACAAAGACCTGTCACGTTAAGGCGAACGCTTTCACTATTGAAACCGTGGGCGTTTACGTGCCGCCACGAGTCCCGCTTCTCATCGGCAGGTGCCGTCCGAGCAAGCATGTGAGTCGACGGGAGGCGTGCGAGCAGACCGCTGCACCGGCTGACAGGGAGGCGTGCGAGCAGACCGCTGTGCAGGCTCACCGGGAGGCGAGCCCTTTGACCAGGCTCCGCCGCCCACCTTCGTCCCAACTGCTCCCACTTTTAATGTCGCTGGGGCCGCAGTTTAAAATCAACCCCACCTACCCGGTATCGCTACAATCTTCTCTCTTCCTCTCTGATTCTCCTGTCGTCTACCTCCAACCAGCCTGACCTAAACGTACGCCATGCCGCATCACGATGGTCTGCCCTTAGTCTTCCAGTTTCCTGAGGAAGACACCCAGCCGGAGTCTCAAGAACATAAGGCGCTTTGGGACGAGCTTGAACTGGCCTTGCGGGAAGACGATGCGCCTGTCCCCGCTCCCGTTCTGGCTCCCGTCGCCCCAACTGCGCCAGCGCCCATCCCCGTGGCATTGATGGGCTGGGAGCCGCACATTATCGCCGAGCTTGATGCCACGGGGTTCCACGAGGTCCCCGCTGACTTTCACGCGCCCGGGCACCTGCCAGCGCATGCACTGACGCGCACGCCTGTGCCGGTGCCCGTGCACCTGCCAGCGCATGCGCCTGCGTGTGCACTGACATGCGCGCCCATGCCTGTGCCCGTGCACATGAATGTCTCCGTCATGCCATTGACAGCGCCTGCCCCCGCGCGGGTGCCAGTGCCCCCCTTAGTGGCATGGATGGCCGCCGTCGACCGCTTCCTTGCACCAACGCCAGTCGCCTCCTCCCGCCAGTTGACTCACTCCGAACTCCAGAACATTTTGGCCTTCCTTGAAGCTAGTCCAATGTCCAGGAGTACGCCAACAACGGCGCAAGGCGCCGCCGTCGCCGTCGGTCAGTGGCCTGACGACACACAGAGCATGGCAGAGGAGCCGCTTCCCACCGCAAGACGCCGTCGCCGCCACGTAATCTAAATTTGTCATGAAAAACGTTCGGATTGCCATGCTTAAAATCCGAACGTTTATTATTTCCGTTTATTTTAGATCGATCGTCGTATAATTTAAAGTCGGAGTCAGACTGAACAAAATCTATGGTTTGATCGATTGAATGTTCTGCTAGAGCCGTATCAAATTAAATATAAAACGTCATCAAGCCACATGTATTCCTTGTCATCGAACGACCTAGACTGCTTCAATGTCGAGCGCTCAACACGTTTAGCGTGCAGTTAATTTCATGCCAAAAATAGTGCTAATCACATAATAACACGCAAATAATATCCTACTTAATATCCGCATGCACTTAATATACTTCCAAATTAACGTGCATTGCACGTACACACTGACTAGTGCTGCTAGCACGTGAAACTGGTGCCGTAACTTGCGAACGCGTCCAGATATGGTCAACGGCAACATCGCCCGCGAGTTCTTCGTGTTTGCCCGTGCGTCTAAACGCAGAAGGGGAGGAGAGAGAGAGAGAGAGCACACATGGAACCCACCAGTAAGTGAAGGCGAATAGTACTAAAAATAATATTACATGTTATCATTTAAATAGGCTGTGGTAATATAAAAACATTATGTGAACAAAGGGAGGTACAACAAACATTGTTGTTCTACATATGTTGCCTATTGACATGCGGCTTGAAGGCCCTGGTCGCATGGTCGATCCTCGTTCTTTATTTTTTAATTTGTATATGGGTCCAAATTTGTTTCATGACATGTGGGCCCCTCGGTGTGTAGTTTGTAGCACTTTAATTTGTGGGTCGAAATTTGTTCCATTCCAAGTGGACTATCGGTGTGTAGTTTTGTAGCTTATTTATAATAATTAAAGAGAACAACAGAGTTTTTTGCAATAATACCATGGTGCGACGTTGAAGGCGAGAAAGGACGTGCGAGAGAGCGATGACCAAGCCAGAGGGAAATCAACTAGGGGAGTTGTGGGGGTTGCAATGGTGTTTCGAGTAGTTGTGGGCCGAATGCTACGAAAATATAATCTAAACCGACCGGAATCAATGCCTACACAAATTAATCCAAGGTTGGAGTGCCCCTCGCAATGTAAATAGCTCCGGCTTTGCGAGGGGTGGAGAGGTAGCTTCAATGTGTGGAAGATACGGCGTGAGAAAGCGAGGTCAATCGAGAGACATATAGATAGAGAGACAAAGTGAGTGTGGTCCGACATTCATTCAACAAATATATATGCTCTGGAGAGATATTGTCCGATTGAGCTTTTGGCAAGGGTGAGGGCTGTAAGATAGAGCTTGAGAGATGATCCAGTCACAGACGTGTAGATATATTTTGTGTGTGGGAGGAAGCAAGGTCAATCGATCACATAGGGTCGTCATGCGATCGAAAGAGTGAGACGGGTTGGAGAGAGTGACCTAGATAGACAATGTGCGTGAGAGAGTATACAATGTGAATAAGTCGAATTGGGCTCAAACATGGTGATATATCGTTTTTGTCCGAGAAAGAGCGAGGTCAATCATGACATACAAAGAGAGACAGAGGAAGAGAGAGGAATAGAGAAAGAGAGAGAGAGAGAGAGAGAGAGAGAGAGAGAGCGTGGCCCACCATGAGGTCGAAAGAGTGGGGGCGGCTTCGATGGACTGACCTAGATAGACAATCTGCGTGAGAGAGTATAGAGTGTGTCGATCGAGGCCCGAACAGGGAGATATATCATTTGCGTGTGAAAGAAAACGAGGTTAAACGAGACTCAGATAAAGAGAGCGAGATTGAGCGAGTGTGGCCCGCCGTGCGGAAGAAAGAGTTAGACAGTCTCGAGGGAGTGACCTAGATAGACAACGTGTGTGCGTGCGCACGAGAGGTTGGGGGGCTAGATAGGCAATGCATGTATTTAGCGCGAGAGGGTGAGAGGGAGAGGGGGAGAGAGAGGGCTCGGCATGGGGTGCAATGGCGGGTGTGTGAGGTAAATACATTTCGTAACAGAGTGGAAAAAGGGGGTTGTGTAGTTGAGAGAGTTAGAGATCGAAACATGGAGGCAAAGAATGGATGTGTGTTGGAAACCGATAGCTTCCTAAGGTGGTTAGGAGAGGAATATTGACCGATACAGGAAGTATGTAGCGTGTGTGCGGGGCGGGGGGGGGGCTAAAAACAACATTTGAATGTAGATAGTACGAGAGTTAATATCGATGTTTCAGTTTGGTGTACATTGTAAGATTTGAACTGAGGACCATGCATATGGGTAATTATTTCGAATTCGTGCCATACTAGGTTTCGAAAAGTTGACATTGACTCGATTTGTTGTGCTATTTTGTAGGTCATATGTTTGAATCCATCCAAAAGTTTTCTCACTACCATGGTGTTCATCATATACATATGAATTTATATTAAAAAAGTAGCGTGGATACAGTGAAATGTGAAATCCACGTTAGAATTGGAGATCTCTATGTGACACACACTCTAATTCAAATAACTAATTATGTGACACACACTCTAATCCACGTTAGCGTGGATACCGTTTCGATTTTTTTCAAATAACTCCTCATTAATTAATTAATAGTATCTCGTTTCGAATGACTAATTATTGCAAGGAAAACACGGGCATGGTAATACATACAGATTCGTTTGAAAATGAAAGAAGATTCGTTTGCATTCTCAAATGTAGGCACACCAGGCAGACCAGAGTCGTGTCGTGGTGCTCGCTTGTGTCGGACGGACGCTTAGCACCCAACCACCCACCCCCTCCCTCCCTCCCCCCCCCAAAAGGACGATGACAAAATAAGTTCGCGCTTCCACGTTTCGGATTGAAATATCTGGCGGCCCCAATCCCAGCCCTGCAAAATCTCCCTTCTCCACCGTCCCCTTCCACGCCCAGATTGCTCAAATCCCTAATTCGCTGCCAACCCAAGCAAAGTTCGAATCGCCCCTCGTCTTGTCTCTTTCCCCACCTCTGTGTCGGACGACGACGACGACGAAGACGACGGTCACGCTTCACCACCGCACCGGAGCTACCTCATCTACGCCCTCGTCCACCGCACCGGGTGGTCCACCGACAACGTCGGCCGCCGCAACTGACGTGCCTCATAGACACCGACTTCCACCGCATCAGGTGCGCTTCACCGACGCCGTCTCCCAGCTCACTGGGGCTACTTCACCGAGCACATCGTCGCACCTCCGCCCCCCGAGGCCGCTGGGGCTTCACCAATGGTCTCGTCCACCGCATTGTAGCGCTCCGCTGCCACTCAAGATCTGCATCCATGCGCGGCCAGCCAACGCCAGCACATCACCCTCAAGGGCTCTGAAGTGACCCGCACTCTAGCTAGGCGAGCATGCCCAAACGCCGGCCCGAACTAGGTATCCACACATCACTCCCTTCTGCACTGTTCCGACGATGTTTGGATATCCTTTCACTGCTCTCTTAGCTTACACGCCTATCCAACTCTGACTTTAACTCTTATTTCTTCTAGAGATATCATCTGAAACAAGCAAATCCATTTTTTTGCGAAGCATGACGACGCTATGGGATCTGGTACACATCCTGCACACCCGTATAACCTTGTAAGTATCTGTCCTCCGGTACAACAGCAAGGTCGATTCCTCTTATTTGATCAGCCATTCGCCGTGTCAAAAATGCAGAGGGGGATGCAAGGAGCACAAGGCCTGCACATCCAAGCAAGTGGTAACATGGACTTGTACATGGAACATCCCAAGCGCAAGCAGAGCTGCAGTGAGCCTGTACAACGAGCTAGCATAAGTCCCTGCATTTCATTTAATTCGTACTGGCATTCATGTATGATTTGTGTGCAGTGGCGGATCCACGAATTCAAGTTACCAGGGGCGAACATTTAACTTCAAAAATATGAAGGCACTTGCACTCCGGAAATCAACATAACTTGAGAAATGTGAAGCTACATGCACTTTGAAAACCAGCTAATGATCCAAAGTAGTTCAGATTATAAACACTAAATGATGCAAGCACCAAAAAACACAAAATGCAACATGGTGTACAAGGACTACAAACATGGTATGTACCTGCTTGAATTATTCGTTCTCTGGATGAAAATATCGAAGTGTAATTGCACCTATAACCAGTGCGCAAACCGCATATCAATATATCTATCCTACACAAGTATGCCAATAGTTTCAAACAACAGATTAGAAAAGTATTTATGCTACGTTGTCATGATACGGGGACTTTCTGGTAGATGGCCTCGACGTTTCCTCAAGCCATGAAAATGCACTATAATTTGCTTGTCATCAATGCTTGCAAATCTCTATGTCTCTCTCAACATAGCAGATCATCATTAGACACTAAATCCTTCAATGGGAGATTGCAAATGCTTGCATTAGATGCCTCATTAGACACTATATGTTCATCACCACGAGCATGTAAAATGTTTGCATCAAATCCTTCATTAGCAGTCTGTTCATTAGACACTTCAGGCTCAAGAACAACATGAGCTTGGATGTTTGCACCGGAAACTTGATTAGATACATCAGATTCAGTCAGTTCAGTATTGATTGGGGGAGTTATAAACTAAGTAGAAATTGGTTTCATTTTCTCATAGATTCCCTACATACAAGCAGTTTTACAACACCGTCAGGTTTAACTATTGGCCAGAAATTGAAGAGTTGAATTAGATATAATCAGGGATGTGATGTACCTGCTCGTTGCGCATGCTACTCTTGCAAGCTGCGACTGTCCGTTTGCGCAAGCTCGATGCCATGCCCGTGCTGCCGCTGCTGCCTCCCACGCAGGCTACACCCAGGGTTGGATCTTCATCTTCTTGTCCTTCCATTCGCTTGAAGCCCGGGGACCACCCTCCAACGAGGGCGCGAGGAAGTGTTGTGTCGGTCTGTCCAGCAGCGGCTAGGTTAGGAGCAAACCAGACTGGAGGCTGGAGCGGATGAATTGGGATTTTTCCTGCTATCGATCGATATGGGAGGCGCTCGTTTGGGCCGCGAGCCTGCTATAGGGCCTGCCTTGCACTTATGTTATTGGCCTATCCAAATTGAAACATTTTTCTTCATTCTTTACATTGCCTGCTCGTGCGTTGGGACGAACAAAACTAGCCTGGGCCAACCTGGACAACTCAAACTAGGTGCACACTTTCGAGCCACCCGAGGCGGCCGCCCATACCAGCCCCTATGGTGGTGTCGGCCCTTTTTGCGTGTATGATAGGGGTAGTGAAAAATATTCCAGTGGCGCTTTTGATTTACCCATGGAATGGTTGAATTGCTTGTTTCTATGAACTGAGTTTGCCAATAATGTGAAGGATGCCAGTCTTTTCATCTTATTGTAGATTGCTTAGATCTCAATATGCCAAAAGTAATCGCATGAAATATACAGTAAAAGCCAGTGCGATGTGTGTGGCTACAACTAGTCTGACTACACGTCCTCATATAACATATCAAGGACACACCATCTTACCAGATTAACCATTCGACTTACCAATGCAGTGTGGGAAGAAAGAAGTATTGGGACTGCGTATCCAAGCAATTGATGCCATGGACTCCTTCGTACAACCTTGTAAGCGAAAAAGAAGTTGCAGTGTGCCTATACAAAGAACTAGTGTAAGTTCAATTACCTGCTTTTCAATTACGTTGCTTGGCTTAATTTAGTTTGCTACTGATTACATAATGCCACAGCCTGTTAATCCCATTATAGACTGCGCCTATCTATGTGTTTGATACTTACTGTTAAGAATTACCTGTTTGCCTGAACTTAAATAGCTACTTGTTTGTTTAACTGCTTTGATGCTACAACAACGAGTTACAATGATGTTAATAACTACTTTTCAGCATCAAATTGAAACTCTTTAATTCCTTGTTTGTTTAACTGGTTTGCTGTTATAACTCCCAGTTGAGATGTTTTGCTAACTTCAACTTTTCTGAATCCAATCGGAACTTGGCAAAATAGGTTAGCCCAAGATCAAAGAGCGAGGTCCCCATGGACGTTGTATCATCCCATAGCAGTGGCACCGGCCCAATCGTGCATTATGAATTGCCAACGGCTGATGCTCTAGAGGCTAAACTAGTGGTAGAAAGAGATTCTGCTTCTGCACTTAGAGATGAAGTTGACATGTTGAGGAAGCAAACAGCACAATCAGTAGCAGTACTCAAGACAACCATTAAATATTTGGTGGATTTCAAAACGAAGCAAGCTGAGACTGACCACATTGTTAAGGTCCTGAAGGAAAAAAGGAAATTAAATTCCCACTTGGTAAATCATAGGTGAAATGTTCTTTCCATCGTTGAATAACCTTTGTGTTGTTTGTTCATGTAATCAATCAAACCATTTGTTTTAGAGATCATGTAATAATTGTTTTTTGTTTTTTGGTTTGTAATTTTATTTGAGCATAAGTCTGTATTAATTGATAAGACTCGGAGACATTTCATTTTGATTGCTGTGCCAGACCTACAAATATGCCAATCGGGCTAAATGTGCATTCAGCAATAATAGTAGTATAGATGGACCGTAAGTGGCACGCATCGGAAAGGGCCAAGATGCTGTAGTAGCTTGGCTAAAAAAAGGATGCTGTTGTAGCAAAGAAAAGTACAACGGCCTGGCTTATGTATGTTAGTTGATATTATTGATCCATATACTCTATAAGTGTTTATATGTCTGTTAGTTCTATACATTCTTGGTTGATTGACTCGGTATTTGAATCTTGATACATCACTTGTGTACATATCTAAATGGGAGTACACATTATGTTGCGTGTGACATTTGAGTTGGACATGAAGTGTTCCAAATATTCGAATTCACCTTAAACTAGATTCTAGCTTCTGAATTTGAGTATCGGTATTCGTAAACCATATTCATATATGACAGTGGAATACATCTTTGTTGTCCTTTTGAAGATATATAAAAACACATAGAATGATTTATAAAGATTCATATAGGAATACAAAATGGATTCGAATTTAGTTGCCAGGGTAAACGTGGATGCTTATTGTACCAAAATTGGAAAGAAGCGGCAAAATGTCCACTCCCACGACGGCTGCCCGAAGCCAAGTGTTTGGGAGATGGAAATTACTGTCTACCCATTACACGGACAATCCATCGGCCCGATTTCCACTGCTCTAAATAGGGGTAGGATAGTAACTTCAATTAGACGTGACACGACCACCTCTGAGCCCATTCTGACATGGTGGGTGCCAAACATGGGCGGCAAAACACATTTGATTCAAGCTCGTCCGAACGACCTCTGTTTCTCCCTCCATTTCCCCATTCATACACGGTGGGCGGCAAAACAAACTCGACTCGGCCGGAATCGATGTAGGCAAATATTTTCAATAGGGGCAGGTTTGTAACTTCACTCAGACGTGACACAACCGCCCTACCTGTCAGCCCCGTTCATACACCGTGGGCGCCAACCATGGGTGCCAACCACCCTCTCCTTGCCCGAAATCGCTCTAGGCAAATATTGGCGAGATGCGAGATTACCGTCGTATCCCCAACCGACAAGACGTCTAAATTTTAAACGGGGGCTAACTTCGTAACTTTCCCATATTTCAGACAGGCGCGTCCCAAAAACATGGTTCCCTGTACCTCCCCCTCCATTTTCCCATTCATACACCGTCCGTGCTAGAACACCATCCCCACACCAGCCTCCGGCCGCCACCCCATCCATCGCCGCCGTCCTCCACCACATCCATCGTTGCCGTCCTCCACCACATCCATCACCACCATCCTCCACCATGCCGGAGCGCCTACCAAGACCGCGTCGTCCACTGCTAGAGATGGACGTTTCTCATCCACGGCGATGGACCAAGAGCCATGCATCACGTCCTCTCGCTTCATCGGCGCCGTAGTCCTCTTTGCCGGGGCCGCTCACACGACCTTCTCTTCCACCGGAACGGGACTTATCCCCGATGCACCCGTCTACCATCGCAGATCTGCTTCAACGCCACCGACAGCCATCGCACCCCCGATGCCTACACGGCGCCGCAAGAGAGGTGGTACTTCATATCTCCACAACTTTTTGATCTCAACCAAAAAATAGATCTTAACTTGGTTACTCTACTTTCTTTTCAGCTCTTAGAATTTAGTTCTTAGTTCGAACCAAACAATGGCTGCTAAATATCATTTCTCCGGTTTCCCCCTTTTATGATCACTATACGATCAGAATACGTGCTTCATGTCATAATAGCACTGCTCGACCCATCAAGCTAAACAAGCTTAGTTGTTCTAATATGAATCTGATATTATTAAAACAGATTCATTTAATTGGTCAGCTAAATGTTCCTAAATTAGTTTCGAAAATGCATGTTCGCCACTCGGGTGTGTATCTCTACAAGGTGCCCACGGTGGGCCGGCCCACCCTGGGATTTTGGGTCGTCCCAAGCCCCGATTCCCCTCTGTTCTACTGCGCGCTTCCGATCTCTACTCGCCCCCAGCCGCCTGCCTCGCCGGCGAGTTGCCGTCCCCGGACGGCATGACTCTAGGAGGAGACGCCGGACTAACAGGAGGCCAGGAGCCGCTCACCCAACTGCGTCACCGCTGCCCGGGCGCGCCGTCGTGCCTACCTTCCCAATTCGTTCAGGGCTCAGGCGTGCAGCACCCACTAAGCCAACCCGATTTATCCTGAGATAAGTCCTCAACACTCAGCAGCCACTCCTCATCACCCATTTTCTAATTGATTCATTACTCATTAGGCAGGACTGTCATTAGGGTTTGTTGTGTGCTCAGTGCTACCTACACTTAATGGTTCAGATGTATTTCGGTAATCTTTAGTACCTGTAAAGTTCACAGGGTTTTCAAAATTCCGGCCCTAGGAACACACACTAGTCATTTTGGATTGTTGGTCGTAGTGACATTGACCAAGATTACTACTGCAAGCCAGGTTTGTTGACAATTTTACTTGTCTTTCTTACTCATTCGATATAATATCCAATTATTCATGCCGATTAGTTGCAAACAATAAGTGCTAGACAAACTTCTTGATTCAGATTTTGGACGGTCTCTTACTGCAGTTACAATTCTGCATACTTGTCCTAGTAAGCTCACAAGTAAATGATTGATTCACTACATCTATGCTTGCCTTGTCATATTTGTTGTCAATATTCTTTTAGGGTGGACCACCCTATTTCTAAATACTGCAACCGTAGACATGAGTGAATAGTATTTCTCTATGTGATCTCTTCCATCATGTGTGGGCAACGAACACTGCATTGTATAGAAAGAAAGTGTCATTTCCAGATTTTACATAGGCTTCGATCTTTTACATGGAATACAATCTGTCTACTTGCTTTGTGTCACACTACCAACACTCCACCCTTGAAGCTAAACATTATGCCACTCATAATTCCTTAGTTTATTTGTTCAAATACGAATTTCATATGATTCTAATGTTCCTACTTCAGTTTTGAAATGTGTGTCTGCTTGTTATAGAGACATAGGGGTTTGTATTTCTGTGTGTGGTCTGGTCAGCACGGCTGGGGGGTGAACTTTGCATATGCAGGGGTTTATAGGGAGACACTCTTCGAGTTGAATCCGCAATGCATTCCATAGATAATCTGACTACTTTTTATGTTTTCATGAATCTCAGATTCTGAACAGCATCATAATGATTATGAGCTTGCGCGCATGAAAAGAATAAAGCAGAACAATGCCATGGCTGTCAAACTTGGCATTAAGGGACTGAAATCAAGTCTGGATGCAATGCAATGCAAACGCTCTCCACCTACAGATTCATGCTCAGAATATGATCCTAACAGTGATTATGAGCTAGAGGGAGACCTAAGTCAATGTAGCTCCCTAGTGGAGGAGTCAGAGGAAGATGCCCTATCTTATTCACCCATCAAGGTGCTTGCTCTAACTTTCCAAGGTTATATTTGTCGCACATATCTTGCAACTGATGCTTTGCATTGCTTCTACTTTGTTGAACTGCCATTAGCTTATTTTACACATCGTGTATGTGAATACGCCCTGCCTATCCATTTTCAGTACATATTCCATCTGTCATCATACCATATTTATCCATTCAAATGATGTTCTTGTGTATCTGACGTTCAAAAGGAAGAGGGCGATTGCTGATCGTGGAGGAGCACAAGCAAAGTATTTGGAAAAGGTAGTGGCACCTGATAAATCAAATAGCCCATTAGGTGTAGTTGCAATATCACCTAACCCACAAAACACCCCAACTCTAGTAGACTCTAGCCCTACTACACTGGTCATTTCTGATGCCCCAACTCAGCAGACCCCAATTGCAGCAAACATTATGATTATGCCAGTTGACATAGCACCAGCTGTACGACGCAAAACCCTCATTCCAGCAAAGAGTACACCAAATCCAGTTGCAAAATCCCTTTTTGAACCAGAGAGAGCCCCAATTGCAGCAAATAGGACCCCTGTTCCATTTCTTCCCAGTTTAGAAGACAAAGCTTATATTGTTGTCAGGAACTTTGTGCGCATCTTTCCTTCATGGAAATATTATACCGCAGACACAGAACAATTTCCAGTCTTCCTCCGCAACTTACGCGTAAGTAATGTACTAATGTTATTCATGGTCATTACTGCATATGTTTCTGCTGACAGAAGACACAAGATTTCATTCTTTTAAATAGGCAAGGACCAAACTTGATTGTGAAGACGAGCAAGGGTTGGTTGCGCTTTTCAAGCACTCCTTGATGAAGTATCGTTCCTACCTGAGGCAAGCGCACTTCGATGGCAAGCCTCTAAATGAAATTTCTGTAAAGTCTCCGGTGCTACATTTATCCGACGGTGACTGGAATAATCTTGTTACACATTGGTCTCGGCTGCAGCGTAAGGTACTATCTATGATATCACATCACAATTTGAACTACATTTCTGCATTTGCCTTAACGTCTCACTTGTACGAAAACTGTTAGTAGAAGAACATTCATTCTCAAGGGACCACAGAATCTCGCAACTATACTGCACACTGCATTGCTCTTGTGAGTACCTCTTGCCCTGTATGACCATACTTACTTTCATAGCTGTTTGATTATGTAGCATCACTGCACATGTTAGCCTCGTTATTGTCCATTTGGTGGACATTATAAGATCCGTATGGACTCTTACATAAATTTAGTATCAACCCAATGCTTTTGAAGAGGTTTAGCTCTACAGTCCTCTTGTAAGGACTGAACGTCGTCTATCACTTTACTTACATTAACGGCTATTCCCTCTGTCCCATAATATAAGAACGTTTTGTACAGTACACCAATGTTCAAAGCACTCTTGTATTATGGGAAGAGGGATTGGTTCATTGTGTAGCATTCTGCATCTTATCTCCCTCGCCCACCATTTACTAAAAAAGATCAGATCTATATTTAATCTTACCAAAAAGTAGAATACACAGACAATGTCAGTGCAGAAGTGTAGCCCATTGCTCGTGTCAGTACATTTTGCCCTGTAATGCTTGTACTTCCAGGGATTGGTAGTTGATTATGTAGCATCAATCTGCATCTTATCTTCATTATCCTCTATCCCTTCCAGTATTATCATATCTATAATTACTCTCTACAAAATGTAGAGTACAGGCAATGCTTATGAAGAAGATTATGTGCTGAAATTCTTGAGTTATCCTTCCCTTTACATGGAGAAGGGCATTTTAAAGCCGGTGTTAACTGTTAATGTAAGTCAGTCCTTCTAAAGCCTTTATCCTCAACTGCTGTTTAATTTGCTCATACTCCCTATCGTTTATTGCTGTTTAGTTTGCTGTTTCTACCAAAATGCATGTTCGCAAGAACCGTAAGTTCTAAGTTTTACTTGTAAAACCAAATTCCTTATTCATACCATGCACATTACTCAATACTCCCTATATGTATGCTTGTTTTTGTGGATCTATAATCCAGTGTGTGGTGAAGCAGCCCACGTTTACACCTTGTCATCTCCTGTTTTATCTTACTGATGTGGCTGATGATATGAACAACATGCCATGCACATTAACCAAAATAGATACAATGATTTTCTTTGCCCTTCATCTATGCTTGTTATGTTGACATGGTAATCCAGTAGTGTGGTGAAGCTCCCCGCATTATGAATAATGCCAAATTATGCTATTGATTTTTTGAACTTACTCTTTATTTTCTAATTTGAAATTGGATGGAATTGCCAGCACAGTTATCATCTTTGTTTATACACGTGCAAAACCTGTCATCTCTCTGCTTTGTTTCAGGGTGATATGCCTGATGGCATGCACAAGTCTGCTGAAGGCTGTGAGACAAACCCAACATATATTGCAGCAAAGAAGGCAAAACATCTTGAAGATAGCAAGACAACCCCAAAGTCTTGTCTTGATGCAGTGTTCAAGTCACTTGAGACTAGTAGTCAGACAAGCTCACCGAATTAGTTGTCTTAATCAGTTCGACTTCTTCAGTCCCAAGTTCTAGCAGAAAGGCATTCTGCAACTCAACTTCGACTTGAAGTCCTATCTCTAAGAAAGATTGCGGAGAACACCAATGAGAACCACATCGCTAAACAGCTACACCTAGAAGCTATGACCGACATGCTAGGCCGGTCTCACAGCCTTGCTCAGCAGCTTGCGCAGCAGGTCCCGCGCAAGGCTAACATTTCTTCAACTGTCTTGGAAGTGGTCTCGGTTCAGTATTATTTTTTTACGCTGCAATGGTGCCCAGTTTTTGTAATCTGCTTCTTTGTTGCGCGTTATGATCACTGGTGGTGAATTTCGATGCCCAGTGGATGTAATATACCATAAATCCTTTATTGTATAGTGTAGGTTTATTCTTAGTTACTATGCCGTAATTTCTTTATTGTATAGAGTAGGTTTGTTCTTAATTCCTACTAGTTACTGCCATCATTCGCTATCTGAAAAAAAAACAGATGTAGTCGACCGGGCCGAAACATTCGCCTCTAACGGTCCTGGTGTTTAGCGGGCCACAATTGGGCCGACATGCATCTTTCTTGGGCCCGAATCAATGGGGCCTTCACACTTTGCGCGAGGCCCACAACTTACACCGGCCTATATTTTAGGTGGGCCTTTTGTGGACCCAGCGCTTAGTTTGGCCCAGGTAGCGTTGGGCCATTAATAGGCTGAATATTGTACTGGCCTGTTACGGCCGAGATGAAACCATGGACCTTTAGCAGGCCGAAATGCATATTGGGCCTCAATTTTCACTAGTCATCGACGGGCCTTCAGCAGGCTGAAATGTAGACTAGGCCTTTTTGGGCCCAGTTATATCACGGGCAGTTACCAGGCCGAAACATATCTCGGGCCTTAGTTGGCCCACTGATATCATGGGCCTTTAAGAGGCCGAAAGCTTAGTACAGACATCAACGGGCCGAATTATGCGACAGGCCTTTAACAGGCCCAAAGTCACGTTGGGCTTAACTATTGCCACCTTTATCACGGGCCGTTAGTGGGCCCGATGTCCCGTCAGACCATATATGGCCCATGGGCAGCACGGGCCATTCCCAGGCCGAAAGTCACCGCGGGCTGAAATGGGCCCATGTCTACATCGGGCCTCTAACAGGCCGAAAGTCACTGGGCTGTAATTGGGCCCAAATATTCGGCAAACAATTAACGGGCCAGATCTGGCTTTGGGCCGTAAATGGGCCCAAATATTCGGCGAACAATTAACGGGCCAGATCTGGCTTCGGGCCGTAAATGGGCCTTTATTAAGCAGGTCGTTATTGGGCTGGCCCACTAGTACCTGAGTAAGTACTACAGGCCTTTGACTGGGCCGGCCTTTTTAACCTATATGGGCCTCTGTTGGGCCATGCCACGTGTCTACATATCATAGGCGCTTTGGGTCCAATGAGTGGATGACATCTGTCCCAATGGTGAGCCAACACGTGTTTCCTCCAGCCAATCATGATTTTACACGTGGAAAATCCCCATTGGTCGGGGCTGTTAACGGGTTATCGGATCCAAAACCGGACCCGATAGCTTAACAGCGTTTCGTTACGGTGGATGCCACGTGTCGGTCACCCTTGACGAAAGCACTTCTGTGACGCGCGATTTATCGTCATGGAAGTGGACACTTCCGTGATGATAATTTTGGTAATGTCATGGAACACTTCTATGGCAGCACAGGTATGACTATCTTGATTCTGTCATAAATTTGTCATGGATGTACATGCATGACAGAAAACGTGACAAATTACCTTCAAACAAAGAACAAGAACTTGCAACCCGACGTAAAAAGAGGGGTTGTCAATCCCTCACGGGTAAAAAGATTGGTAAAATTGTAGTAGATTGGATAAATAAATCTCGCGGAAATGCGAGATAAAATAAATAACAATAGATTGCAGCAAGGTATTTTCGTATTTTTGAATCAATAGATCTGAAAATAAAAGCAAATAAAAATAGATCTCGAAGGCAAATATGATAAAGAAGAGACCCGGGGGCCGTAGATTTCACGAGTGGCTTCTCTCGAGAAAAATAGCATACGGCGGGTAAACAAATTACTATTGGGCAATTGATAGAACTTCAAATAATCATGACAATATCCAGGCAATGATCATTACATAGGCATCATGTCCAAGATTCGTAGACCGACTCCTGCCTGCATCTACTACTATTACTCCACACATCGACCGCTATCCAGCATGCATCTAGTGTATTAAGTTCGTGGAGAAACGGAGTAATGCAATAAGAACGATGACATGATGTAGACAAGATCTATTCATGTAGGAATAGACCCCATCTTGTTATCCTTAATAGCAATGATACATAGGTGTCATTTCCCCTTCTATCACTGGGATTGAGCAACGTAAGATCGAACCCATCACAAAGCACCTCTTCCCATGGCAAGAAAAATCGATTTAGTCGGCCTAACTAACCCAAAGATTCAAAGAAGAAATATGAGTCTATAAGTAATCATGCATATAAGAGATCAAAAGACTCAAATAACTTTCATGGATAAAAACATAGATCTGATCATAAACTCAAAGTTCATCGGATCCCAACAAACACACCGCAAAAAGAGTTACATCGAATAGATCTCCAAGAGACCATTGTATTGGGAATCAAAAGAGAGAGAGGAAGCCATCTAGCTAATAACTACGGACCGGTAGGTCTACAATGAACTACTCACGCATCATCGGAGAGGCACCAATGAGGATGATGAACCCCTCCGTCATGGTGTCTAGATTGGATCTATGGTTTCTGGAACTTGCGGCGGCTGTAATTGATTTTCATCGTCTCTCCTAGGGTTTCTAGAATATTGGGGTATTTATAGAGCAATGAGGCGGTGCGAGAGGAGGCGGTCAAGGTGGGCACAACCCACCATGGTGCGCCTAGGCCCCCAGGCGCGCCCAGGTGGGTTGTGCTCCCCTCGGAGCCACCCTTTGGTACTTCCTTGGCCCAACTTGTGTCTTCGGTTCCAAAAAAATCTCCAAAAAGTTTCGCTACCTTTGGACTCCGTTTGGTATTGATTTTCTGTGAAGTAAAAAACAAGCAAAAAAATAGCAACTGGCACTGGGCACTATGTCAATAGGTTAGTCCAAAAAAATGATATAAAGTTGCTATAAAATGATGGTAAAACATCCAAGAATGATAATATAACAGCATGGAACAATAAAAACTATAGATACGTTGGAGACGTATCAGCATCCCCAAGCTTAATTCTTGCTCGTCCTCGAGTAGGTAAATGATAAAAACGGAATTTTTGATGTGGGATGCTGCCTAACATGTTCATCACATATTCTTTTCTTTGTAGCATGGACATTTGGACTTTTTATATGGTTCAAAGAAATAGTCTAGTTTTGCCATGAAGATTTCAATACTCAAGCATATCAACATGCAACCATGTCTTTCAAAATATCAACACCAAAGCAAGTTATCCCTATCCCATTATGCTCATTCATTGACCCATTCATGAAACACACTCGCATATTAGCTACACCCAATGCTCAAGTATGATCATAGTGCCCTTTAGTTGGTGCTTTATAAGAGAAGATGGAGACTCAAAATAAAAATTGCATAAAGTAAATAGAAAGGCCCTTCGCAGAGGGAAGTAGGGATTTGTGAGGTGCCAGAGCTCAAAGCGAAAAAGATAGAGATAAAACATTTTGGGTGGCATGCTTTTCCTGTCAACAAAAACGATCAAGTAGTTCCCAATACTTTCCATGCTAGATATATCATAGACGGTTCCCAAATAGAAAATAAAGTTTATTCCTTTTTCCACCATACTTACACATTCCACGGCTAACCGAATCCACGCGTGTCATCCATACCAACACTTTCCAAGGAATTTATTTTTTGAGAACATAAATTAAATTCATTTTTCATTTTGGGACTGGGCATCCCTAATACCTTTGTCGTACTCTCATGCAATGACAAGTTAATAAACACTCATCTTGAGAATAACACATCTAGCATGGAAAAATACCAGCCACCCCCTACCGTTTCATGAGCGGTACAAGCACACAAAAGAGAAATTTATTTTGAAAATTAGAGATGGCGCATACAAATTTGCTTAGAACCGCAAAAGAATACCGCATATAGGTAGGTATAGTGGACTCATATGGCAAAAGTGGTTTTAAGGATTTTGGATGCACAAGTAGTGATCATACTTAGTGAAAATGAAGGCTAGCGAAAGATTGAGAAGCATCCAACTAAGAAATGAAAAATCTCATAAGCAAGCATTAAGCATAACTAACACCGAATAATGCACCATAAGTAAGATGTAACTTCATTGCATAACTATTGACTTTTGTGCTTGCATAGGGAATCACAAACCTTAACACCAATATTCTTACTAAAGCATAATTACTCATCAACATGACTCACATATTATATCATCATACCGCAAAACTATTACAAGGAATCAAGTTTATTTTGTCCAATGATCTTCATGAAAGTTTTTATTATATCCCTCTTGAAGAGCTATCACTTTGGGACTAATTTCATGTGTTGCTTTTGATAGCTCAAAGAAATCTAAGTGAAGAACATGAGCATAAAAAATTTCTTCTCTCAAAATAATTTAAGTGAAGCATGAGAGAATTTCTTAAATTTTTTACTAACTCTCAAATAAATCTAAGTGAAGCATGAGAGCATTTCTTCAAAAAATACTAAAGCACACCATGCTCAAAAAGATATAAGTGAAGCATTAGAGCAATTCCATAGCTCATAAAGATTTAAGTGAAACATAGAGAGCAATTCTAACAAGTCATAGCATAATTTTGGATCCCTCAAATAGGTGTGTCCAGCAAGGATACTAAAAACAAAAGTCAAAACAAGCAAAGACTCATATCACACAAGACGCTCCAAGCAAAACTCATGATATGTGAAGAATAAAAATATAGCTCCAAGTAAAATACCGATGGTCGTTAGAAGAAAGAGGGGATGCCACTTGGGAATCCCCAAGATTAGTTGCTTGCTTCTCTTTAGATAATAGCTTGGAATGCCATGGGCATCCCCAAGCTTAGGCTCTTCTTACTCCTTATTCCTTCATCCATCGTGATCTCACCCAAAACTTGAAAACTTCAGTCACACAAAACTCAACAAAACCTTCGTGAGATCCGTTAGTATAACAAAGCAAATCACTACTATAAGTACTGTTGCAAACCCATTCATATTTTATTTTTGCATTACATCTACTATATTCCCACTTTGCTATGGCTCAAACCCCCCGATAGAGTCCATGTATTCATCAAAATAAGCACACAACACAAAGAAAACAGAATCTGTCAAAAACGAAACAGTCTGTAGCAATACGAAAACTTCGAATACTTCTATAACTCAAAAAATTGTGAAACATTAGGACAGCGTGGGCAATTTGTATATCAATCTTGTGTAAAAAATTCATAATTTTTCGTCGCTTCTGTGATTTTTAAAAATTAGTTTACTGGACGCAGAAGTTTCTGTTTTCCAACAAGATCAAAGCAAATATCACCCAACATGATCCCAAAGGCTTTTCTTGGCACAAACACTAATTAAAACATAAAAACACAATCATAACAGAAACATAATTGTGCAAACACTCAAGAACAGAAAGAAAAATAAAAAATAAATTTTATTCATTGGATTGCCTCCCAACAAGCGCTATCGTTTTACGCCCCTAGCTAGGCATAAAGCAAAGATTCAAGTATTGTCATCTTTGGTTTTAGATCCATAAGATGACCTCATGATTGATTCATATGGTGGCCTGATTCTTGTTCTAGAGAAGTGTTCCATACCCTTCCTTAGTGGAAATTGAAATTTAATATTGCCTTCTTTCATATCAATTAGGACACCAATAGTACGTAAGAACGGTCTACCAAGTATAATAGGACAAGACAGATTGCAATCAATATCAAGAACAATAAAATCTATGGGCACATAATTCCTATTTGCAAGAATAAGAACATCATTAATTCTTACCATAGGATTTTTAATAGTAGAATCCGCTAAGTGCAAATTTAAAGAGCATTCTTCAATATCGGTAAGACCAAGCACATCACATAAAGATTTCGGAATTGTAGAAACACTAGCACCCAAGTCACACAAAGCAAAACACTCATAATTTTTAATCTTGACTTTGATGGTAGGTTCCAATTCATCATGTAATTTTCTAGGAATTGAAATCTCTAATTCCAACTTTTCTTCCAAAGCTTTCATCATAGCATAAACAATATGTTTAGTAAAAGCTTTATTTCGTCCATAAGCATGGGGTGAACTTATCATGGATTGCAACAAAGAAATACAATCAATCAAAGAGCAATTATCATAATTATAGTCTTTGTAATCCAAAAGAGTGGGCACATCACTAGTTAAAGTTTTGACCTCTCCAAACCCACTTTTATCAATTTTCTCAACAAGATTTTCACCCTCCAAATTATCGGGACGTCTTCTAACTAAAGTTGACTCTTCTTAAGTCCCTTTTTCATCAATCTTAATTTTACTAAACAAGGAATCAATAGAAGAAACACCAATCATTTTAAGATCTTCATCATTTTTATGAAAGCAATCGCTAGAAAACGCTTTTTCTAAAAATTCTCTTTTAGCTCTAAGCACAACGGTTCTTTTCTTAATTTCATCCATAGAAACATATAAAGCTTTAATTGATTCCTCAACCTTAGGCACAAAAAATTTCATCTTGAGATTTTCGACATCAAGAGAAATTCTATCAATGCTTCTAGACATATCATCAATCTTACTCAACATTTCTTCTATCGTAGGATTAAAATTCTTTTGAGAATTGATAAATTCTTTAATATTATTCTCAAGATCAGAGGTGTTCCTACTATTATTATAAGAAGTATTACCATAGGAATTACCATAATTATTAGAGGAATTTCCCGGAAAAGGTCTAGGATTAAAATTACCTCTATAAGCATTGTTATTAAAATTGTTTCCCGAAACAAAATTCACATCTACGGCATCACTATTTTGATCAATCAAAGTAGACAAAGGAACATCAATAATACCAATAGGAGCATTTTTATTAGCAACCAATTTCATAAGAGCATCAACTTTTTCACTCAAAGAATTTATTTCTTCTACCGAATTAACCTTTTTACAAGTAGGAGCTCTTTCGGTATGCCATTGTGAATAATTAGCCATGATATCAAGCAAATTTAGTAGCTTCACCCAAAGTAATTTCCATAAAAGTACCACCAGCGGCGGAATATAAAAGATTTCTAGAAACAAAATTCAATCCCGCATAAAAAAATTGTCTGATCACCCAAAGATTTAAACCATGAGTAGGACAATTTCTTAACATCAATTTCATTCTTTCCCAAGATTGCGCAACATGTTCATGCTCAAGATGCTTAAAATTCATGATTTGTGTCCTAAGGGAAATAATTTTCGCGGGCAAAAAATACTTAGTAATAAAAGCATCCTTGCACTTATCCCAAGAATCGATACTATTGCGAGGTAAAGAAGAAAACCAAATTTTTGCACGATCTCACAAAGCAAACGAGAATAATTTCAACTTCACAATATCATTATCCATATCTTTTTTCTTTTGAATATCGCATAATTCCATGAATGTGTTAAGATGGGATGCGGCATCCTCACTAGGAGTACCGGAAAATTGATCTTTCATAACGAGATTCAACAAAGCGGCATTAATATCACAAGACTCCGCACTAGTGGCGGGTGGAGCAATCAGAGTGCTAATAAAATCATTGTTGTTGGTACTGGAGAAATCACACAGCTTGGTGTTCTCTTGAGTCATCGTGACTACGCAACAAGATTGCACTCAAAAAACAGATCTAACGAGAAAACGACGAACAAAAAAGAGGGCGAATAAAATGGCCAATTTTTGTGAAGTGGGGGAGATGAAAATGAGAGGCAAATGGCAAATAATGTAAATTGCAAGGAGATGAGATTTCTGATTAGGAACCTGGTATATGTTGCTGATGTCTCCCCGGCAACGACGCCAGAAATTCCTTTTGATGTGGCTTGAACTACATCGGTATTTCCCCAAAGAGGAAGGGATGATGCAGCACAGCTACGGTAGGTATTTCCCTCAGTGATGAGACCAAGGTTATCGAACCAGTAAGAGAACCACGCAACACTACGTGAACTGTACCTGCACACAAAGAACAAAAAAATGCAACCCGACGTAAAAAGAGGGGTTGTCAATCCCTCACGGGTAAAAAGATAGGTAAAATTGTAGTAGATTGGATAAATAGATCTCGCGGGAACGCGAGATAAAATAAATAACAATAAATTGCAGCAAGGTATTTTTGTATTTTTGGATTAATAGATCTGAAAATAAAAGCAAATAAAAATAGATCTTGAAGGCAAATATGATAAAGAAGAGACCCAGGGGTCGTAGATTTCACTAGTGGCTTCTCTCGAGAAGAATAGCATACGGCGGGTAAACAAATTACTGTTGGGCAATTGATAGAACTTCAAATAATCATGACGATATCCAGGCAATGATCATTACATAGGCATCACGTCCAAGATTAGTAGACCGACTCCTGCATGCATCTACTACTACTACTCCACACATCGACCGCTATCCAGCATGCATCTAGTGTATTAAGTTCATGGAGAAACGGAGTAATGCAATAAGAACGATGACATGATGTAGACAAGATCTATTCATGTAGGAATAGACCCCATCTTGTTATCCTTAATAGCAATGATACATACGTGTCATTTCCCCTTCTATCACTGGGATTGAGCACCGTAAGATCGAACCCATCACAAAGCACCTCTTCCCATGGCAAGAAAAATCGATCTAGTCGGCCTACCTAAACCAAAGATTCGAAGAAGAAATATGAGGCTATAAGTAATCATGCATATAAGAGATCAAAATACTCAAATACCTTTCATGGATAAAAACATAGATCTGATTATAAACTCAAAGATCATCGGATCCCAACAAAAACACCGCAAAAAGAGTTACATCAAATAGATCTCCAAGAGACCATTGTATTGAGAATTAAAAGAGGGAGAGGAAGCCATCTTGGTACTAACTACGGACCCATAGGTCTACAATGAACTACTCACACATCATCGGAAAGGCGCCAATGAGGATGATGAAACCTCCATGATGGTGTCTAGATTGGATTTGTGGTTTCTGGAACTTGCGGTGACTGGAATTGATTTTCGTCTTCTCTCCTAGGGTTTCTGGAATATTGGGGTATTTATAGAGCAAAGAGGCGGTGCGGGAGGCAGCCAAGGTGGGCACAACCCACCAGGGCGCGCCTGGGCCCCCAGGCGTGCCCAGGTGGGTTGTGTTCCCCTCGGAGCCCCCCTCTGGTACTTCCTTGGCCCAACTTGTGTTTTTTGGTCCAAAAAATCTCCAAAAAGTTTCGCTATGTTTGGACTCCGTTTGGTATTGATTTTCTGCGAAGTAAAAAACAAGCAAAAAATAGCAACTGGCACTGGGCACTATGTCAATAGGTTAGTCCCAAAAAATTATATAAAGTTGTTATAAAATGATTGTAAAACATGCAAGAATGATAATATAACATCATGGAACAATAAAAAATTATAGATACATTGGAGACGTATGAGACGCAAACATTGAGATACTTGGTTTTAAAATTCTAGTAAATCCGAAACTCATCTGAAATTCATGAAACTTGGCATGCTTTCTTGGAATGTCACCAACATGTTGTGGTATTTTTCTATCCAATTTGAGAGAAGGCGCACGAATCAACAGCCAACAAAGGCATTTGAAACAAATAGCTGCCACCTTATCATCTCAAATGTTTGTATAAGTTAAATCATGGGCGATCTGCTAACCATTCACGTGACGTCATGAGTCACACTTTTAATGGCTAGGCGGTGCCATGCCGACAACTGCTGAGTAGACGGGAGGCGCGCGAGCGCAGTCCGTTGCGCAGGCTGACCGGGAGGCGTGCAAGCTATCCTCCAATGCGCAGGCTCACCAGGAAGCGTGCAAGTTGTACGCTGCGCAGGCTCACTGGGAAGCGAGCCCATTGACTTCCATGGCCGCCCGCCTCACTCCCATCCTCTCCATTAATGGCTCCCGAGCCACTGTTTAATACGGATGGCCTTACTCTTCGCCTCCCATTCCCCTCCCACAGACCTCCACCAATACCGTGGCGCAGAAGGATCATCTGCCACTAGTTTTCCAGTTTAGTGAAGTCGACTCCAAGCCGGACAAGATAGAAAATAAGGAGGAATGGGTCTCATGGACATGGCCCTGAACGAGCTGGCCGCGGCGGTTGCTGCCCTCGCGCTCGTCCCAGCTCCCATCCCCGCGCTCGCACCGGCGACCATCCCTGTAGCATTGAAGGGCTGGTCACCGAGCACTATCGTCGCGCTGGAAGCCACAGGCGTTAGCGAGGTCCCCACGGACCTGCGCGACCTCGTGTACATGTCAGCGCCAGCGCCCCTGCCCGTGCCCGTGCGTACCCCTGCACACACCGCGGCTCCGGTCCCGTGCGTTTGTCTGCACCCGCCGCACCCGTGCCCACGCGCGCGCCCACCTCAGCATCATGGGACACCGCCGTCGACCGCTACCTCACAGCGCCACGAGTTGTCGTCCTCCCGCACCCCGCCCGTCGATCGTGCGACGACAGGGTGTTTGATTTCCATGTGAAGAACATTTTGTGTTGCCTTGAAGACTTCAACAACGGCGTCTCGGATGACGACAACGACAACGCCGGTACGGCACGCCGCCTCCACCGCCGCCGGAATTAGGTTTTTTGGGTTTAATATTGTATCTTGATCGTATGAATATAAAGTCACAGTGTGACTGAATGAAACCTATGGTTTGAACAAACTTGCATTTATCTCTGAATGTACAGACTTATCAAATGATTAAAAAAACATTAATGGTTTTTAAATTTAAAACACTCATCGCAAATGTTTTAGATAGAACATCTGTACGCAAACCAACAGCTTCCCAGTAAGCCAAGGGAAAATGTGTCGCGCGGGATTTGTGCATCTTTTCATCGCAAACGTTTTAGATAGAACACCCGTATGCAAAGCGAGAGTTGTGGTCCTTCCCCAGTAAGCCAAGGGAAATATTTGTCGCGCAGGATTTGTGCATCTCTTCATCGCAAACAGTTCAGATTGAATACGGTATGCAAAGCGAGAGCTATGGTTCCTTCGCTACTGAGCCAAGAGAAAATTTGGCGCGCAAGATTTATACATCCCTTCAACACAAATGATTTTTTTCTGATGACCCATGTGCAACCACATACAAACAATTTGGTAAGATTTGCATCTGTCATATTGGGTATATTGCCATTTGTCAAACTGGAAAGATTGAGATTTGTTGATCTAGTAACATTGCCATTTGTCAACCTTGTAACACTACGATTTGTCAAAATATGCAGCTAAAAATCACTAGCACTATCTAATTTTTGCAACTAAAATTCGGTAATTAAGCATAGATTTCATTCATAGATTAAGCAGTTGTTCTTTATACAAACAGTTCAACTCGACAGCTGAACCGACCAAACTTTTCCCCAATTGTTGCTAACCACGTACTGAAATAGTTAGTTCAACTATATACTAGCTAATTTTAAGTACGTAGTACAGTTCAACCACATCTATAGTCAGATGAACTGAACAAAATAGCCCCTAAATACTACTACTACGGAGGGGCTTTGTACTACTTCCAGCAGCCTCTCCTCTACCAAGCGCACTCAGTAAGAGGCAAAGGAGCAGGAGCCTACCGACGAGCTGGACAATTGGAATCTGGTGCTTGCCGCTGCTGCACCTTTAGGGACACTCACCTTGAACACCCTCTGCCACTCCATACGACCCCTCTCGAAGCTGCGGGACTCCTCGTAGATCTCCTCATTTCGTGCCTCTGCGGCGGCGTGTGCTGCGGCCATGGCGGCGATAAGACTCTTTGCATGCTCGACCAGGCGCTCCTCCTCCTCCCGCGGGAACTCAATATAGCACGCAAGGGTGCTGACACACGTGTGGGGCTCCACCTCCATCTCCCACCTTCGGGCGGTGGTGGCGGAGCGGGTGATGACCCCGGCGGTTAACAGTGGGCTAGCGGCCACGGTGGTCGACGCTGGGTTGTGGCGGCCACGACGGCCACCTCCCGCCTTCGGGACATGGTGATGGAGCAGGTGATGGCCACAGCGGCCGACAGTGGGGTGGCGACCACGATGGACACCTCCCGCCTTTGGGCCGCGATGGCGGAGCGGGCGATGGCCCTAGCTTTTTACGATGGTGTGGCGGCCAAGGCAGCAGACGGTGGGGCGGCGGCAACGGCGGCCGGCAACAGCAGTGGAGCGTGTGGTGGGTGTTGCGCGCACACCCAACATGGACATCATGCGTACTACACTACGTCGGGGACTGATAATCCCCAAGTGCAAGGAATCATCGTAGCAATTTCCAAAGGTGGAAGTGATAAGTATGGAGTGTCGAACCCACGAGGAGCTAAAGGTAAGATCAATATTCTCTCAAGCCCTATCTGCCACTGATACGACTCTACGTACACCGAAGGTTTGCTTCCAACTAGCAACGAGAAATAAAACTATGTTGTGGGTATGAAGAGGATAACTTTGTATGATATTGGAGAGCTAAAATATAAAAGTAGGTGTTATAATCATGAAGTTAGAATATATTATAAATGACGAGTGTCGAATAATGGTGGATCGGTGTGCAAAAGTGTCCTAGGCAATCGTTAACAAGACCGGTAGTCGTCATTGCAATTTCATATGAGGGAGAGGCATAAGCTAACATACTTTCTCTACTTGGATCATATGCACTTATGATTGGAACTCTAGCAAGCATCCGCAACTACTAAAGATCATTAAGGTAAAACCCAACCATAGCATTAAAGCATCAAGTCCTCTTTATTCCCATACGCAACAACCCCCTTACTCGGGTTTGTGTTTCAGTCACTCACCAACCCACTATAAGCGAATCATGAACGTATTGCAACACCCTACAGCGGGAATCCCTCATGCTTGCGCGACACGGAGGGCACCATAGGACATCACCAAAATAAAACATACAACTCGTACCAATCTACATCATCAATCAACCGAAAGACAAAGGATCTCTACTCAAAACATCATAGGATGGCAACACATCATTGGATCATAATATGTGGCATAAAGCACCATGTTCAAGTAGGGATTACAGCGGGGTGCGGGAGAGTGGACCGCGTAAAAGAGATGAGGATGGTGATGATGGTGGTGATGTTGATGAAGACGATCACCGCGGCGATGATTCCCCTCTCGATGGCACTCCGGTGCCACCAAGAGAGAGGAGGAGAGGTTCTCCCCCTTGTGCTTCCTCCTCCATGGCCTCCCCCATAGATGGGGAAAGGTTCTCCCTCTAGTCCTTGGCCTTCATGGCGATGATGGCCTCTCCGGGATACTCCTCCATGGCCACCGGTGATGATGGCCCCCTTCGGCAGGGTGCCAGAGAGGGCCTAGATTGATTTCTCATGGCTACAGAGGCTTGCGGCGGCGGAACTTCGGATCTAGGTTATTTTCTGGGGGTTTCTGTATTTATAGGAATTTTTGGCGTTGGTTTCACGTCAGGGGGGTCTCTGAGTCGTCCATGAGGCAGGGGCCCACACCCAGGGGGGTGGGCGCCCCCCCCCACCCTCGTGGACAGCACGGGACTCTTCTAGCCCAACTCTTTTACTCCAGGGGCTTCTTTTGGTCCATAAAAAATCATCAAAAATTGGCACGTCAATTGGACTCCGTTTGGTATTCCTTTTCTGTAAAACTCAAAAACAAGGAAAAAGCAGAAACTGGCACTGGGCTCTAGGTTAATAGGTTAGTCCCAAAAATTATATAAAATAGCATATAAATGCATATAAAACATCTAAGATGGATAATATAATAGCATGACTACTTCATAAATTATAGATATGTTGGAGACGTATCAGCATCCCCAAGCTTAATTCCTGCTCGTCCTCGAGTAGGTAAATAATAAAAGAAATAATTTATGAAGTGTGAATGCTAGCAGGTGCACAAGTTTGATCAATGATAATTTCAGTCACCTTTTCTAGCATCATTATATGTCATAACAGTAGCTCATCTCATAAAACTTTTCATGATCAAGTAAGAAGCTATTCACATGTTAAAGTATAGATCATAAACTTCCTTGAAAACTAACAAACAGTGCTCTTAGTCATCAAACAATTGCAATTCATCTTATTTTCAGGAAGGGTCTATGTCAGAGCTTTGATTTAGCAAACTCCACATACTCAACTATCATTTAATCTTTCGCAATTGCTAACACTCACGTGATATTTATGGGTTCAAAGTTTTAATCGGACACAGAGAAAGATAGGGGCTTATAGATTCGCCTCCCAACCTTTTACCTCAAGGGTAATGTCAACAATAATAGTTCATGATAACTTACATCCAATTGGATATATATAT